>NC_092100.1:51153543-51453543 GCF_045679555.1 Salvelinus alpinus
GCCTGAGAGAGTATGCAGCTGCAGGGTCTCTCACCCAACTCTTACCACATGTTCATAGGGGCTAGGCTGGTGAGTGTGTGTGGTTTTGTGAAACAGATGCAGGTTGAGGAAAACAAACACAAAATCTCAAGCTGAACCTCACACAATTCTTGACTTATCTGGTACCTTTCTCAGTTCCTCTTACTATCACTTATACGTGCACACTCACACATACACCAGGCATACACACCTATCCTACCTTATCAAAACCCAATATTGTGGGATTATTATGGATTTGAACAGGACAGGGCAGGAACGATCCTGTATTTTCATGATTTTGTTCATTTCACCAGTGAAGTGATGTTGAGCCTCTCCCTCCCACCAGGCGAGCTGTGACCTAAACCACCGGGGCATATTCAGTAGTTAAATGGAAAACATTTTGCAACAAAAACTAGAGATTTGCAACAAAAACTAGAAATTCTTATTGGACAATTTCGGTTAGTCCCTCAATGTTTTGGTCCGTTTTCTTCTGTTTGGTGTCTGGTGAATACAACCCTGGGTTGGTTCTACCACAACATCCTAGTGACAGCAGGCAGGCAGGGCACCAGCATGCTCAGGCATGTGGGACCAGTGAGATCCTATTAAATTAAATACAGTTTATACAGGTTTAATATACATTAACTGTATAAATAGCCTATAAATATACAGACCATAAATGTCCAAATGTTGGTTTTCTTGGAAAGCTGTGAGTGCTATTGTAACCAGGTAAAAAAATCGCAACCTACGAAGAGCCCTAGCTTAATGGCTATTTGGCGTGGGAGAGTGAGAAATTGTGGAGAGCCGGTGTCCAAGTAGGGTACTTGGAGGGTACTTAGTTGAAGTCGGAAGTTTATATACACTTATGTTGGAGTCATTAAAACTCGTTTTTCAACCACTCCACAAATTTCGTGTTAACAATCTATAGTTTTGGCAAGTTGGTTAGGACATCTACTTTGTGCATGACACAAGTCATTTTTCCAACAATTGTTTACAGACAGATTATTTCACTTATAATTCACTGTATCACAATTCCAGTGAGTCAGAAGTTTACATAAACTAAATTGACTGTGCCTTTAAACAGCTTGAAAAAATCCAGAAAATTATGTTATGGTTTCAGAAGCTTCTGATAAGTTAATTGACATCATTTGAGTCAATTGGAGGTGTACCTGTTGATGTCTGGTTCATCCTTGGTAGCAAATTCCAAATGCCTGAAGGTACCACGTTCATCTGTACAAACAATAGTACGCAAGTATCAACACCATGGTACCACGCAGCCGTCATACCGCTCAGGAAGGAGACGCGTTCTGTCTCCTAGAGATGAACGTACTCTGGTACAAAAAGTGAAAATCAATCCCAGAACAACAGCTAAGGACCTTGTGAAGATGCTGCAGGAAACAGGTACAAAAGTATCTATATCCACAGTAAAACGAGTCCTATATCGACATAACCTGAAAGGCCGCTCAGCAAGGAAGAAGCCACTGCTCCAAAACCGCCATAAAAAAGCCAGACTACGGTTTGCAACTGCACATGGGGACAAAGATCGTACTTTTTGGAGAAATGTCCTCTGGTCTGATGAAACAAAAATATAACTGTTTGGCCATAATGACCATCATTATGTTTGGAGGAAAAAGGGGGAGGCTTGCAAGCCGAAGAACATCACCCCTACCGTGAAGCACAGGGGTGGCAGCATCATGTTGTGGGGGTGCTTTGCTGCAGGAGGGACTGGTGCACTTCACAAAATAGATGGCATCACGAGGGAGGAAAATTATGTTTATATATTGAAGCAACATCTCAAGCATTAGTCAGGAAGTTAAAGCTTGGTCGCAAATGGGTCTTCCAAATGGACAATGATCCCAAGCATACTTCCAAAGTTGTGGCAAAATGGCTAAAGGACAACAAAGTCAAGGTATTGGAGTGGCCATCACAAAGCCCTGACCTCAATCCTATAGAAGATTTGTGGGCAGAACTGAAAAAGCGTGTGCGAGCAAAGAGGCCTACAAACCTGACTCAGGTACAACAGCTCTGTCAGGAGGAATGGGCCAAAATTCACCCAACTTATTGTGGGAAGCTTGTGGAAGGCTTTTTACTATGATTCAATGTTTGGAATTGTGACAAACGGGAATTTAAATGTATTTGGCTAAGGTGTATGTAAACTTCCCGACTTCAACTGTATGTGTGTGTGGAACACATTTTACATGTGCCTCCTCAAAAATATAAATAATTAGAATCTATAACAAAGACTACGATATTTTGGGGTTTGAATTGGAGTATGTATTAGGTGTAAAAATGTAGAGGTGAGGTAGCAAATTTTGACAGACTGGTTTCGTCCGGACAAACAAAAAATGGTTGTGGAGAGAAAAAAGTCCCAAAATGTGCATAATCGTTGTGATTGGAGGATAGCTGTGAGGGTGATCGAATAAGGATCAAATCCACTATTATCCTCAAGGACGTTAATGATAGAATGTTCATATTTGAAGAGGAAAGGCCAGTCTCTTTGGCACATGACATGGAGTACATGGAGTGGATTAGCTAAAGAGACTGGTACCCAGGCTAACAAACATACAGTTCAGATAAATTCTTCAAATTCATTATTTTACACAATATCTTATGACAGCACTGGCAAACAATGGTTGACCAACTCCCTGAACAAAATAGCTGACCTTTATACAATCATAAGAAGGTTAATGTCCATTCTAGCATTCTAATTCCAAATTCTATGTGTGGAAACACAGTGCGTGTATCTCAAACAGCAGCAGTAGCCCCTTACTGTAGATCTTACTCAACTGTTGAATGGACACTTTTTAAAAGTATATAGCGATGTGTTCGATGCTGGGTATATAAGGACATATATCTTTGTTGCATTTCATAATCAGAAATTATTTTTATTTTTTTGTTCTTAAGGCCACCCTTTAAAACCTGTTCATTTAAACAGTACTGCTAATTACAATGACTGTCAATCAAAATCCTCTTCCATTGGAATTATATTACATACGTACAATCAATCAGGCTTCAGATTCAATTTAAAAGCAATCAGCGTCGGGTGGGTTTTCACAGATCAATGGTAATCTAATAATAATTTTGACTTTAAATGTGGCCGTTTGTTATTTTTAGAGCCCAATTGTCCCCCTTGCCTCTCTCTCTCTCTCTTTCTCTCTCTCTCTCTTTCTCTCGACTCAACTTATGATAATGGCCACAAAGCCTGTTGGTGACATTCCAAGTCTGAAGCATCTCTCACTCTCTTCCATTACCATTACACAGCAAAACGTGTAGTGTTTCTTTTTGTTGCCAATAACATTGTCAAGCCAAAATCTCCTGTCTAATCCAATCGATAGCTTCAAGAGGCTCGTTGAACTTTGTGTGTATACAGTAAGTCTATTGAGGGGACAAGTTATTAGTCTTTCATTAGTATTCTAGATGATTTGTGTTTCTGGTAACTAACAAATGGCCCCCATGAGACCCACAATAAGCCTGCAGTGAGAGAGGCAATGAGCAGCTACTGAAAAGAGCCTGGCTCTAGCCTATAGCACATGAACAAGACGACAGAGACACCATTGTATCATTTATCATATCTGGCTCCCTACACTACTTGGGCACATCCTAAATGGCCCCCTATGGCCTACATAGTCCACTACTTTTGACCAGAGCCCTATGGGCCCATAGCCAGGAGTTAAGAGGCTCGGTGGAATTGACAACCACCATTTACATCATCAAACATGCTCTTGCATCGGCTCACTTCTCCAACCCTCCTTTAAATTCCTATTCCAGGTCAACGACAGGAGTTTAGTTGACCAGATGATAAAGAATTATGTAAAGTGCACTAAAGCATGCCTCATACGTTTACAACTTTTTACTGTTTTATGGCCTAGATTATCTGGTTCTCTTACTATGCGATAAGAGAGAGGGCCTACTTGCCATATGCCACTGAATACGACCCATACATTCATTAGACAACAACTGGGATGAGATCCTTCTTCAGGCTTTAAAACAAAAACAGGGCAAAACATTGGGACGGTTGGTCAGTTATTGTACGCTCATACTCATTACTTCTTTACTGCCTTTCCCGAGTAAAAAAAAAATGTGGTGCTTTAAAGTTTAAATTACTCGTTGTTTAGACTCGAAAGCACAACGGAATATGTTTGAATGACTGTTAAAGTCATACATACAAAGAGAAACCCTGTTAGCGTTTACCTGTCGCGTAACGTTAAAAGCTCTTTTGGCTGCAGCAAATCAACACAACATTTGATAATCGACAAGATGGATTCAACTGTATGACATTGTCTGAAGCAGATATACCCACAAAACCAAAATATTTGAAATAGCAGATTTGAGTGATGAATGTTTGAGAGTGTTCAGAGTCGGTGAAAGAGAGACTGAGAACAAGAGCAGGAGAGACTGTACAACACTAAACCCCAAACAATAATAATGGGGTTTCTGACACGCAACAGCTGCCAAGAAAGATGATGTAGGCTATAAAAACGTAGCCTACTTCTGACTGTGGAATTATTAAAAGGTGTTACAGATTATTACACTTTATAAGTGTAGAGAACCCTGCACCTCAAGGCATCTGACGTCGCTCTCTTGTCTGTCAAGTAGTGTAATTAGTCAAGGAAAAATAATCTCTGATAAGATTGTGCACTGCAGTGCTAGCTGCGTTACTACAGATCCTGGTTCGATTCCGGGCTATGTCGCAGCCGGCTGAGACCGGGAGACCCATGAGGCGACGCACAATTGGCCAGAGTCGTCCAGGGGGAGGAGGGGGGGGTTTGGCCGGCCGGGAAGTCCTTGTCTCATCACGCTCTAGCGACTCCTGTGGCGGGCCGGACGCATGCACGCTGACACGGTCGCCAGGTGTACTGTGTTTCCTCCGACACATTGGTGCGGCTGGCTTCCAGGTTAAGCGTGCATTGTGTCAAGAAGCAGTGCGGCTTGGCGGGGTTGTGTTTCAGCGTAGAATAGAATAGATATAGAACTTTAGAAGTAGCTTGATGTGCACTGTCATTGGTTGGCTTAATGCTATATCTAGACTAACACAGTTTTCTCTTTCCCACAGATGGAATCAGATGTAGGTGGGCATGTAGATGGGAAAGCAGAGAGATAACATTGACCATCAGTAGTCCAGAGTTCTGATTCTCTATTTTAAGACACTTGGGGGTATCACAGAAAAATAGATACAATCCTTGTGATGGAGAGGAAATTGACCCTCGTGCAAAACTATTTTCAAGAGGGAGTGAGAGAAAGAGAGAGAGAGATTCTCATTAGATGCCTCTGCTCTGACGGGCATAGGGATGGGATCATCTTCCTCCCAGCAGCTGCTGAGTCCCTGTTATTCTACCACAGATTCATCGTGGCACGCTAAGAGTCAGAAACGCATTCCATGATTCCATTTGTCCCCTCTGCATTCTTCTCTGCAGCCCCCTCCCCTGCTCTCCTCCCTCGGTATCTGTACTGTAGCTACATAATCATTCAAACCTATTAACATCCTTATTCTGTGGGAGTGCACCTGAGTTATATACTGACGTAACATTACATGGTGACCAGACCTATAAGTTATATGGCTGCAGGTTAGGTAATGATTCAGTCAGGCCTACCTGGAATCAAATACTACTTGAAATCTTTCAAATATACTGTACATTGAGTGTTTGCTTAAGCAGTTATTTTAAATTGTATTTGAACCCAGGTATTGATGAAGTCAAGGGAGGATTTTTAGTGCTGCTACAGATATTGACAGGACTATTGACAGGACCTCTGGAGAGGTCGTCAGCAGTTAAACTCATGTCACTATTGATCAGATGATTTAACCGATTGATCCCATCAATGATGATGGATGGATGGAGAAGACAGAGAAGAGAAGAGGAGTGGCGTGAGGCCAGTGAGGCAAGACAGTTGACTCCCTCCCATAATGATTTATCACTGAATCCTTGTGCCTCGCTAGATCTCCTTAATCCATGTTAAATTCAAGTCAACTACATACCATATTTACTGCAGTAGCTAATTCTCGAACTCTAAAATCCCGAAAATAACCTAATAACCGTAATACCCTTGAAGAGTACTCTCACTACATCTACAGTGCAGTCTATTCTATAACACATAACTTATAGTGCATTGTTGTTCAGTTCTTACCCCGTTGTAGCAGCGCTTCTCCTCGGAGCCGGTGAAGTGGTACGGCTGCTTGGTGTGGCACTTCTGGATGAAGTCCTTGAAGAAGTTGTTGACATCTGCCAGTGAGATGACGCAGACAGCCGAGCTTGTACTGGGTTCCGGAGAGTCTGGCTTGGACCGGGCAAAGGCGGCGAACAGCACGTCCTCTCCTTCCTTCAGCCCCATCTCCTGCCTCAGCTCGCGGCCCGCCTTGGCCACATGGGCTGCTTGGAGGACATTAAACACCTCGATGCTGGCTGAGCGCCGCCGCCTCCTCCTCTCCGTCAGGATACACTCGAATGGCATCTCCACATAGCGCCGCAGCTCCGGGTCCGTGCCGCACATGCGGACGATGCGGGTGTGGTGAACCTGCGAGCTGTGGCTCTCGCGCTGCACGGTGAGGAAGTAGGCGTGGTAGCCGCTCTGGAAGGAATAGACATACTGGAGGTGGTGGTCGCCGCGGAGGGCCGGGGCCAAATTCATGTAGGACTGGTCGGAGAAGAAGCGGAAACCATCTTGGGTTTCTTTCATCTGACGCACTGAGATGGTGTGGTGTTGTGGCTGCTGGGCCTGGGGGCTGGAGATCATCCGGGATGGGCTTCCAGGGATCTCCGAGTTTCCTACGAAGAATCGCACCACGCCTCCGCTCTCCACGTTGAGCACACGGGACCCCAAGGGGCTAGTCACACAGTCGGGGCAGCCGTGCCGTCCTCCATTATCTGTCTTGGGTGAATACATGCACTGTACCTCCCCGTCCACCTTCTTTCTCTCCTCCAGCAGGTGGCGACGGCAGACACCGGCGTCCGCTGAGCCGCAGCTGAACAGCTCATCATCATAATAACGCTCCACCAGCAGGGCCATGTTATAGTTGTCCACCACAGCGTTGGTCTTACCACAGGCTCCATCCTGACAACTAGGACCACACCGCCTTCTGACAGCGCCTTCAGACACGGGCCCGGTCCGGTACTCTGACAGCTTGGTCAGGTTCTCTGACAGCGCGTAGATTCGGTTCACGGCACCAATGTAGACGGTCCCCTCGAAGGTTACCAGGTTCTGAATGGCGGAGTTGGCCTCAAAGCTGGGCAGGTCGTAGGTCACAGACAGGTTGAGCTTGGAGTTCTCAGCTGCCTCATTACACTGACCCATCACCACGGACCCAGAGAAACACAGAGCCCAGCGGATGATCACAATGTGAGCGATGTCCAACAAGCAGATATTCTTCATCCTGTTCCAAAAATAAGTTAAAAAATGAGTTACAAATGAGGAATTACTTATTCAGAACAGTCACTGACAGTCATTGCCCTCACTTGATCAGACAGAGCTACAGTTGAAGTCGGAAGTTTACATACACTTAGGTTGGAGTCATTAAAACTCGTTTTTCAACCACTCCACAAATTTCTCGTTAACAAACTATAGTTTTGGCAAGTCGGTTAGGACATCTACTTTGTGCATGGCACAAGTGGTGTTTCCAACAATTGTTTACAGACAGATTTCTTCACTTATAATTCACAGTATCACAATTCCAGTGGGTCAGAAGTTTACATACACTAAGTTGACTGTGCCTTTAAACAGCTTGGAAAATTCCAGAAAATGATGTCATGACTTTAGAAGCTTCTGATGGGCTAATTGACATCATTTGAGTCAATTGGAGGTGTACCTGTGGATGTATTTCAAGTGCCTGTGGATGTATTTCAAGTGCCTCAGTGCCTCTTTGCTTGACATCATGGGAAAATCAAAAGAAATCAGCCAAGACCTCAGAAAAAAAAGTCTGGCTCATCCTTGGGAGGAATTTCCAAACACCTGAAGGTACCACGTTCATCTGTACAAACAATAGTACTCAAGGATCAACACCATGGGACCACACAGCCGTCATACTGCTCAGGAAGGAGATTCGTTCTGTCTCCTAGAGATGAACGTACTCTGGTGCTAAAAGTGAAAATCAATCCCAGAACAACAGCTAAGGACCTTGTGAAGATGCTGGAGGAAACAGGTACAAAAGTATCTATATCCACAGTAAAACGAGTCCTATATCGACATAACCTGAAAGGCCGCTCAGCAAGGAAGAAGCCACTGCTCCAAAACCGCCATAAAAAAAGCCAGACTACAGTTTGCAACTGCACATCATGACGAATATCGTACTTTTTGGAGAAATGTCCTCTGGTCTGATGAAACAAAAATAGAACTGTTTGGCCATGATGACCATCGTTATGTTTGAAGGAAAACGGGGGAGGCTTGCAAGTCGAAGAACACCATCCCAACCGTGAAGCACAGGGTGGCAGCATCATGTTGTGGGGGTGCTTTACTGCAGGAGGGACTGATGCACTTCACCAAATAGATGGCATAACAAGGATGGAAAATTATGTGGATATATTGAAGCAACATCTCAAGACATCAGTCAGGAAGTTTGGTCGCAAATGGGTCTTCCAAATGGACAATGACTCAGTTACACCAGCTCTGTCAGGAGGAATGGGCCAAAATTCACCCAACTTATTGTGGGAAGTTTGTGGAAGGCTACCCGAAAAGTTTGACCCAAGCTAAACAATTTAAAGGCAATGTTACCAAATACTAATTGAGTGTATGTAAACTTCTGACCCACTGGGAATGTGATGAAAGAAATAAAAGCTGAAATAAATCATTCCCTGTACTATTATTCTGACATTTCACATTATTAAAATAAAGTGGTGATCCTAACTGATCTAAGACAGGGACTTTTTACTCGGATTAAATGTCAGGAATTGTGAAAAACTGAGTTTAAATGTGTTTGGCGAAGGTGTATGTCAACCTTCGACTTCAACTGTATATGGTGAAAAAGGTGCTTTCTCTTGCTTAAAATAGAGACCATTAGAAACACAAGAGAGAGGGACAGATTGCTTGTCAGCTCGGCACACACATGGAACTGTGTGTTGGGGTTTAAAGCCGTGGTTTACTCACTCCACCACAGCATCACGTCAGTAATATCACTGTTGCTGAAAGCTGATATGGGAGCATTATAGAGCCCCACTTCAATATCAAACACATCAGCACTTCTACTATGACTCGTTATTATTGTGAACGAGCCAATCAGTGACACTCATGAGGGACTGGAGTACTGTTGCTGATGTGCTGACTGAGGGACAATAAAGTCATAGGCTATTGACGTATCGTGCTGCTGTGTTGACCGAGCACCATCAAACACCATTGAGCACCACTTCTGTGCTTCCAAATTCCATCCACAGTGCGACCCAACATGGTGAATCACGGTGGAGTCGTGGACACTGCAGCCGTCCCTCTCTGCAGGGCGATGCAACCAACCACGGCGCTAAGTTAAATGTCTCCAAGGGAGTGGTAGATAGAACTCCATTAAAACAATGCAGGGGGACTGTGAGTGGTGCGCTGTACAAAATGATAAATAGTTGGTGCAGGCCACTTAAATGGCAATCGACTGGGGAATGCTTTTAGGGTCTGTCAGAGTGTCAGAGAAAGAGGGAGTGTGGAAGAGAGAGAGAGAAATAGAGAGAGATTTTAGACCCCATGCATGATAGTCATCAGATCATTTGCAAGTATGATCCATATCAGGACGATCTGAGATGGTGGTTCAGCACATTTTTAACAAGACAACAAAAACTGCAGGAGAGAAAGCCCAACAGAACCCCCCAGCATTCACTTAATGTCCTCAGAGTACTTTTTTTTTAGCTTATATTGTCGATTCTCAGAAAACCTAATAAATGTAACTGGTATAGGAAGTTATGTTTTTGATATTTTCAGACCATTGATCCAACTCATTATCGTATAAAATGGTTGATTCCCCAGCCATCATGTAATGGGCTATGGAAATTATGTTTCTATTATATAATGAATGATACAGTATGTGCTTAATTACTGCAAACAAGTTATTGATTAACCCTCTGGGATTTCTTTAGGATATTAACTGCCCTAAAACATAGGATCATGACAAGATTGTAACAAACTAAACAATAATAATGTTTTCTTGTCACATACACCAGATAGGTGCAGTGAAATATGTTGTTTTACAGGGTCAGCCATAGTCGTGCAAATTACAATCTAAATAAATCAGTGGAAAGTGCAAAATTAAACAATTAACATGGACCATCACCAGTCCAGTTCTGACTACTATACTATTTTCAAGGATGGATGGCAGCCAAAGTGGCAGGTGTGCATACTGGTCAAGTGACTAGTTTGTTTTTTACTTAAAATGATGAGTAAGAGTGAGGAACAAAAACACATTTTCTTGACTCCACATTCTACCACGCACCTGCTCCAGTCCCGAAACAATTCATCCCCTATAAGAGGTGTTATTGCAAGGAACAATGACGTATCCTAAGTAAATACAGCTTTGAGAAACAGAATATTTGACGATATATTGTGATTTAAAGAGAGGGAAATGACTCATGGGAGAAATTGCTCTGTGAGGGAAACACGCGGACATTTCTGTGAGACTATTCTGGAGATTTTGGTTAGTGTAGGCTATAAATTCTTAGTATATTATAATGCATGTATTGCAAAACTTAGGCTATTTGGACAATCTTATTTTATTTAATCATTGAAAGTATTCAGTAATGGCCATTGTGCTCAATTGTTTTGTTTTTGCGTGGAATAATCTGACATTTGTAGGTCTGACTATGCTCTTCAAGAGGTGGTGATATTTCAACCAAATAGTTAACATTTATTTATCAATCCCTTGAAAACGGCACGCAGATGTCAATGGTATTAGCGGAGCTGTGGGTCTTGCCCCAAAGAAGGCAAATCGAACGCTCTACACCTTATTGTGACGTTGTATTGAAAACGACCTATAAAGCATTGACGAGTGTTTCGTGGATGAGTCAAAGGCTACAAAGTCATTCAAAGTAAAGCAAACACAATAATAATAAAAAGGCAAAAATAGAACTTACCTGTCTCAGTTATGTTTTGGTTTCTTCTTTCAAATCATAGTAGCCTACAAAACTCAGGATTCCTCACGCATGCATCGACGTTTGACGGCTAAATAACAAATTGATGCGCAGAAGATGTTTGACTTTGAATACTCTTATCAGACGTTTTCCCTTTCTTTTCACAAAGAACACAACCGTTTTCCCGTTTCTTAGACAAAGTTCGACTCTTTCTGACTCCGATTAACAAGCTGCGGACCTGTGTGACTCAGGGGATAATGTAGATGTGTAGGTCACACACACTGGCTTTCAAACCCCCTGCGTATTTTGTCCGCTTTAGCGCGCAGCGCTCCTCCTCTCGACTACTGTACTGCGGGAGGTTGGAAGGCGCGCGATTACACTCAGGTGAGTTTACAGGTTATATCGTTAGCAACGTTAACTTTTCTCAGTATTGTTCAGTCGTTCGCTTTGTCCCCACATTGTATGTTAATTAATAATTATCTGTGTCATAACAAGTAAATACAATTGCCTATACCTCGCTATAGAAGCACCGTTCCTTCACACTAGAAAAACTATCCAACGTTCCACCTGACTTTCCCCAAGAAAGACCACTGACTCAGTATATTCTTAATTATTGGTTGTCAAGGTAAAAAGGCTCCCTTAGCCATAAATAAAGAGGCAAGTTCTGGCAACAGCTCTGGTGGACATTCCTGCAGTCAGCATGCCAATTGCACACTCCTTCAAAACTTGAGACATCTGTAGCATTGTGTTGTGTGACAAAACTGCACATTTTAGAGTGGCCTTTTATTGTCCTCAGCACAAGGTGCACCTGTGTAATGACCATGCTGTTTAATCAGCTTCTTGATGTGTCACACCTGTCAGGTGGATAAATAATTTTGGCAAAGGAGAAATGCTCACTAACGGGGATGTAAAGAAATTTGTGCACAAAATTTGAGAGAAAAACGCTTTTGTGTGTATGGAACATTTCTTGGGATCTTTTATTTTGGCTCATTAAACATGGGACCAACACTTTACATGTTGTGTTTATATTTTTGTTCAGTATATATACACACAGCACAAATATGTTTTAAAGTGACTGGGATGGCACAATAAAGTTGGGGACTTATTTCCATTGTGGTCTCATTTTTTTTTTTTACATAAATAGATTTATGATTACATAGATAGACACATTACATAGATACAGACACATTACATAGATACAGACACATTACATAGATACAGACACATTACAGAGATATAGACACATTACAGAGATACAGACACATTACATAAATACAGACACATTACATAGATACAGACACATTACATAGATACAGACACATTACATAGATACAGACACATTACAGAGATATAGACACATTACATAGATACAGACACATTACAGAGATATAGACACATTACATAGATACAGACACATTACAGAGATATAGACACATTACAGAGATACAGACACATTACATAAATACAGACACATTACATAGATACAGACACATTACATAAATACAGACACATACTGAAGATACAGACACATTACAGAGATACAGACGCATTACATACATACAGACACATTACATAAATACAGACACATACTGAAGATACAGACACATTACAGAGATACAGACGCATTACATAGATATAGACGCATACTGTAGATACAGACACATTACATAGATACAGACACATTACAGAGATACAGACACACTACAGAGATACAGACACATTACATAGATACAGACATTTTACATAGATACAGACACATTACATAGATACAGACACATTACATACATACAGACACATTACATAGATATAGACACATTACATAGATACAGACACATTACAGAGATATAGACACATTACAGAGATACAGACACATTACATAAATACAGACACATTACATAGATACAGACACATTACATAGATACAGACACATTACATAGATACAGACACATTACAGAGATATAGACACATTACATAGATACAGACACATTACAGAGATATAGACACATTACAGAGATACAGACACATTACAGAGATATAGACACATTACATAGATACAGACACATTACAGAGATATAGACACATTACAGAGATACAGACACATTACATAGATACAGACACATTACATAGATACAGACACATTACATAGATACAGACACATTACAGAGATATAGACACATTACAGAGATACAGACACATTACAGAGATACAGACGCATTACATAGATATAGACGCATACTGTAGATACAGACACATTACATAGATACAGACACATTACAGAGATACAGACACACTACAGAGATACAGACACATTACATAGATACAGACATTTTACATAGATACAGACACATTACATACATACAGACACATTACAGAGATACAGACACATTACATACATACAGACACATTACAAAGATACAGACCCATTACAAAGATACAGACACAGTACAGAGATACAGACACATTACATACATACAGACACATTACATACATACAGACACATTACAAAGATACAGACCCATTACATAGATACAGACACAGTACAGAGATACAGACACATTACATAGATACAGACACATTACAGAGATACAGACACATTACAGAGATACAGACACATTACATAGATACAGACACATTACAGAGATACAGACACATTACATACATACAGACACATTAGAGAGACACAGACAAAAAGTTATACTGTTCACACATTAGCCAGCTTTTGCCATTCTTTAAAAAGTGGTTATGGCTGGTATGGCTTTGAATTGCTGTGTTAGTTTGTTCCACTCAACAGCGCCGGGATATACAGTACCAGTTAAAAGGTTGTATACACCTACTCATTCAAGGGTTTTTCTTTATTTTTACTATTTTCTACATTGTAGAATAATAGTGAAGACATCAAAACTATGAAATAACACAAATGGAATCATGTAGTAACCAAACAAGTGTTAAACAACTCAAAATATATTTTATGTTTGAGATTCTTCAAAGTAGTCACGCTTTGCACACTCTTGGCATTCTTGGATAGGTTGTTGGATAGGTACCTGGGGGCTGAGTCTGTGATAATTCTGTGGACCAGACTAAGTTGAATTAGTATGACTATTTTTTCCACAGATAGCCAGGCTAGCTGCTTAAAATGCTCCACTTCTAGACGAGTGTGAGGTATGAGGGGGGAAATTTAAGTACAATTCTTATAAGCTGATCTGTAGCTTATTCTTTCGATGCTTTGGGCTGCTGGTGAACCATGATGTGCAGCATAATCACAGTGACACTGGACTAGCGCACTTGCCAGAGTCCTTAGGGTGTCTATATCTAGGTCTCCATCCAATTGCCAGATTTTCATGCAAATAAAAAAATCTGCATAAAAACAAAATGCGCATTTTCCCATCAGAGTTGTGTTTCCATCAAATTGACTTGTTGCAGATCAAATTCTGTGGGTAAAATACGTACATACATAGTTAAATCGGTTTCCATTCATTTTCAACTCTTGGCCTACTGATGGTTTTGTCACAAAAAACTTTTGCTAGGCATAGCGAATTAGTGCACTCTGGTATTGGCACTTGCGCTCTAGCCAAAAGCTTGCAGATGCAGTGCAGGTATACCCTACACGATGAGATTATTATGGACAAAAGTGAGAGATTATTGTTCTTTGTCAAACGGCAGTCAAGCATTGTTCACCATGTCACCAGAACAAGACCCTCAGTATTTATTGAAATGAGCATCAAGCTCATCACTGTGCACTTTCACCACCCTGTGAAGTTCATCATAGCATATTTAATCTGGCCTAATAAAGTACATGCTTTGCCATGATGTCATGTCATTTTTTCCCCCCAACATGTACTTTACTCGCATAAAAAGGTAGGGTGGAAACCTGGTTAACGTCAAGCCATTTTGAGGATGCTGGAATTATATTTTCGACAAACGTGCGCATGCCTACAGGAGACTTTCGAAGTAGCCTAATCAGGTTAAAACATTGTGCCTGGTTGTGTCTGTGCAACATATGAAAGGTAATACATTTTAAAAGTTAAATGACAAATATTTAGGCTATATTGAAGCGTTCCTTGCCGCTTGGATTGGAGAGGAGGCAGAGCGTGTTAAGCTTCCCTGAGTAACTGGGCCTGCCGAGAGCGTATGTGGCTACATTATTATAGGACGATTTGGGAGAATGATCAAATGCAACAGAAAGCACATCTCAGTATCAGACGTAAAAATACAGCCAGACTCGCCTGCTACTGTGCCTTTCTGGACCTTATAAACTATCTAGAGTAGACCCACAACCGATCCAAATGGAATGAAACATTCAAATCACAGGGCGTTTGCGCCATCATTCAAATGACATTTTCACTGCAGCCTAGGATCGAATGTTGTACTCACTTGAAAACAATAATGAAATTATTCATTCCATTGTGGTGTTGTAGGCTAGTCAAGGTAGGATAATTGTATTGTCCCTAAATAAGATCAACGGGGGAGTTTTTTAAACTGAGTGCCTCATGTTTTCACTGTTCTTTCATGAGCAATGATGCACCTGGCTTCTCTGCTGCCTATCAGCCCGTCCTATTGGTTCTTGTGGATTCATATTGAAAATGAATGCTCATTTGAATGGTTTTATGTGTGATATGATTCTTAGTTAGCCTATTGCAGATCTGTACAAACTATCCACCTACCGCACATGGAAAAGCGTAGTGCGTAAGGGAAGTAACAACACACATTTATAATGGGGAGGCACATTCAAGCAGTTGAGGAAATGTGGTTAGGATGAAAGAAATGATATAGTAAAACCTGCAAAAGAGCAAATGTAAACCAGGGATAAAACGTACTACCCTCCCCTGTGTCCAATAAAACACCACACAACTCTCCCCTATTTTGGACTCCCTCCCCACCACAGTAAATTTCAAACGGGTCCTAACCCAGCTGAGTGTGTCACCTATGAATCACAGTGGACAGCACAATAATCACCTTGTCCCAATTCCTGAAACCAGGCTATTGAAGTGAAAGGGAGTTGGAAATCAAGATAATAGTGTAACGTTGGAGAACATAAAATGAGCAGGCAACGCTGGTCAGTAGGAGACTATTCACTTTCTACAGTGACTGCAAAAGTGACCGTAACCTTTGAATTCTGAGGGAGGCAGACTTCTTTGAGTCTGTTGAGTGAGTCGGAACAAGTGAGAACAAGTAACATAAGTGCCCTTCGTATGACTTTGTTCTAGTGACTGGTGAACTGGTGAATGCAACATGTGAATCAGGTGCCGTGTGTTTGGGCCATGTGCACCCTTACCATAGTAACCCACTTGGCAACAGTGGTTGTAATAATCTGTCACAAGAGACATTATCTGGTTGCAGCCTATTTGAGAGTGTTCTGTTCAAGTGCACATACATCCTGCTGATGTTTCTGTGAGTCAACGCTCTACCCTTATTCTGTCAGCAACAGCTACGTAGTGTGGAGTATCCTCGCCTGCTACTCCTCCTTTGTTTGGTTTTACAGTGCGTGTCTCATGTCTGTTTGCTGTGTTTTGCAGTACCTCAGGGCATGTACAGTATGTCTGATGCAGTAACCAAGGGGTGTGTCTGCCCTGACAGAACAGTGTGTGTGTGTGTGTGTGTCTGAAGGGTGGAGGTGGTGGCTCGTGGCTCCTGTGGCGACGGTGGACTCCATTCCAACTGGGGCATTTTCCCTCAACAGCAGCTGAGGAGGAAAAGTTCAGTTGGGTGGATGGTCGGGGTGGTTAACCTTACATGTTCACGCTGTAGTCACTGTTGCTGTTGGTATGTGAAACACTCACTGTGTGACACGCGCAACAAGAATGATCTTCATCCACCACCGCACCACAGTTCTGATAAACAGAGATATGTCTAGTGCCGTCCTGTGTGTATAGCAAGGATCCGATTTACACAGATTTCATGGGTTGCGGCCTAAACATTTTACGTTCATTGAACATAACGTGTCCCAAAAGTAACCCGGACCAGCGTAGGCTTGACTGTTCCATGAATGTTCTATAACTGTTGTTGCCATCTAGTGGAGAAGAGTGTGAACACCTAGGCACTGTGTCCTCCTGGAACTTGAGCAGAGATCGTGGCAGTCAGAATAAACAGAGGCTAATGAACGACAGGCGGAAAAGAGAAAGGCAAAACCCCAAAAATGGGGAGAAACAAACAGAGAGAGTGACTTACTTGACTTATTCCTCTGAGCCACCGTGACTCTTTTCTGACCTCACAGAGAACCCCCCTGTCAAGAGGAAGAAAGTGGAACAGTAATAATCCTCATCTCCTCAATTTTCATTTTGCAGTCATCCAGCAGTGGTAAGTCCAGTAGAGATACTGTATTTATCACCTGGCAGGTCAATAGAAACCTGAAGTAACCGCTGACCATAGAGATCTACCCGCCATTCTGTTACTGTAAACTCTGATTGATGCTTGACCCTGCTGTGGCCCTGACCCTGCTGTGGCCTGGCTGGGGGAGGGAGGGGGGGGAGGGGTCGCTCCATAAGTTGATCACTGTAACAGACAGACAGATAGACAGGGATTTAGTGATCCCCTCTCCTCTCGATCAATCAGTCACTAACCACATATCCTCATTGACTTGGATGGAGATGGAGGCCTGTAGGCCAGTGACCGAGAGTAATGTCCAATAATGAAGCATCTTGGCGATAAAAACACAATGTTTGGTTGGTAACAACAAGAGAGACATAAATGTGTCATATCACAAGATGGAGGTCAGAGGAAGAGTACATTGTGTCAAGATGAGTGAGGGTCAGGTGGACGTACTCGTCTCAGAGACTCGTCTGTAGCGTCATAAGCGTGGTCGTAATACAATAGGAAATCAAAAGATCCCAATCTGGGAGTTGTCCAATAAGATAACTACATCTGAGAGTGAAAAAGTGTCAATCAATAAGACTCTGGCATCCTCTAATCTCTCCTTGTGTGGCCATTATCGGACGAAATCTCATTGTCATCGTTCATATTTGAGGCACAGCGTCTGTAATAAAAGTAATATGAAACAAAATGGTGTCATCTGTGGAATATTGGAAACGTGAACTGAATCCAAATTCAGAAAGGCATACTATAACAATTAGCTGTGGTAGATAAATCCTCACTTAGCGTTACAATAAAACCTTCTCTTAAACTTTTCTTGAATTTGTTTCAGGGGGAGCAATAGATCCGGATTCCCATTCTCAAAACAACCGTCCCAAAATAAAACATTTACCACAGTATGTTGAATTTTAAATTTCAATTTTGATCTCTCTCCGTCTCTAGCGGAATGCTCTCAGGTCTAGTTAAAATGTTTACACGGTTTCTTGAAAGAGCTATGAAAAATCCACTCGGCTTATTTACCCGAGGAAACGGACACAAAACAAATCCCGCTCAAGTGGAGCCAGGTTCTTCAGACTCAGAGCAGCTCTAGTGCTATTCTACCGGCTCACTTGCCCACCTGGGAGAAGCCAGGTCATGGTTCGGGGAATACAGGGCGGCTAGAGGGGACTGGGCACGACCATAACAATTCAGGGCCTGCCTGCCATGAGAATTTCATATTTGTAAGAAATGGATCGTCTTCCTCCTTCCTGTCTGGCTTCTCTCCCCAAGCTGTGGATTAACAACATGTACGTTACAGAGAGGAGGACTGTTCTGTTTAATGGATGACAAATCCAGACATACAGTGTGTACAATTGAACATGTGGACATCAGTACTTCTCTGAATATCTTTCCCGACTCATTTCCCACCGTGCAGTAAAATTGTGTTGTCAAAAAGACGACAACAAAGCAGTCAAAACTGGAACGCTTAAAGACAAATAGCTATGTGAGAGGATGACTGGTGGTGTGGAGAAGAGAAACCTGGTGAGCTACAGGAAACATCTGAAAGGGGAGTAGTTCTTAGACACTGGGGCTGGAGGAGATGGCCCACCGCCAGTCTTCCTGTGTGATCAGT
Organism: Salvelinus alpinus; assembly: GCF_045679555.1. Lineage (NCBI taxonomy): Eukaryota > Metazoa > Chordata > Actinopteri > Salmoniformes > Salmonidae > Salvelinus > Salvelinus alpinus. Next base: position 51,172,504 of record NC_092100.1, read on the forward strand.
GTCATCACCATCATCACTATTCATGGTGGATCAAGCCAAGATATCTAGACTGGACTGTGCCCCCAAAAAGCATGGGTCCAAGACCTGTTCTCCCTGACCCATTGTAGAGGTGGAGAAGAGAGGAAGAGAAAAGAGAGAGAGAGAGAGAGAAAGAGAGAAAGAGAGAATAAAATGGAAACAGGTCTATGTCACCTTACCTTATCTTTCCATTGTGTGTGATGACTAATCCATCATTGGATGAATCATCCCAGGGAGAAGGAAGAACACCTCCAAGGCACCAATTTATTGTCTTGTTCAATGAAATGAGGACGTAACAAGTCATTTTTTTCCCAGAAATGAAATATGTCATTGAGTTGAGTTGAGGAGAGATGTGTGTACTCTATGCGGGTTTAATCTGTTATCACCTGATGGCGCCACTGTACTGTTTCATTGGTAGGCTACATGACCAATCACCTAACAGTCACTCCAACAGAAAAATGTGTTTAATGTCACATTTTCTTAACTTTATCCAAACTCTAGTACTAGATGTCTGATTCTCGATGTATGCCAGAGGGCTATGGCGTGAGGACTGTTGGTCATTGTGGCAAGGTAACACTGATGTCTTTGTGTTCTGTCATCCTCCTGTTATGTCTGCTTTGGGCTCGCTGTGTGAAGCTCTGGATGGAAATTTCCCTCCTGGAGGAATCTGAGAGGTTTTCTCCCTCACTACTGTAACCTACCTGCGGCTGGGAGTCTGGGACTGACGGAAGCCTTCTCTACCTCTCCACCGCTCTAGTAGTAGTTTTCTGGGTCGTGTATTCATAAGGTCACACCGTAGCAAGACGTAACAAAACGTTTTGCAATGGAAATGGAAAATGAGCATTTCTTATTGGACATGTTCAAGAAGTTCCTCCCTGTTTCATTCAGTTGTCTTCCATTTGGTGCCTAGTGAAAATGACAGTGTTGCACTTAATGGACCATGGTCCAGTCAGGCCTGGCCTGCTGTGTTTACGCTGTGTGTGCTTCAGTGGTTCCACACCCTCTCTGGAAGGTCCAGGGAGGTCTGTTGGCCTGTCCCGGCCATAGAATTAGAATCGCTAGAAGGGACAAACCACACTATCACAGAACGTTGCATTGAATGTGAATGTCTGTGTGTTCTAGTCATTCTAATGGTTGCTTAGCGGATTTGGCAACTAACAGACAATAAGCATGATGGACAATGTGAAAGAGGAAGCTATCCTTAGTGCAACTTTAAATCCCTTTAAACTGTAATTAGGCTACTGATATTGAGGCAGTGAATCAAGATACTGTTTAAGCAGATACACCACATTACCAAAAGTATGTGGACACCTGCTCGTCAAACATCTAATTCCAAAATCATGGGCATTAATATGTAGTTGGTCCCCTCCCACTATGCTACTATAACAGCCCCCACTCTTCTGGGAAGGCTTTCCACTAGATGTTGGAACATTGCTCCATTCAGCCACAAGAGCATTAGTGAGGTCAGGCACTGATGTTGGAGAATTAGGCCTGGCTCGCAGTCGGCGTTCCAATTCATCCCAAAGGTGTTTGATGGGGTTGAGGTCAGAGCTCTGTTCAGACCAGTCAAGTTCTTCCACACCGATCTTGACAAACCATTTCTGTATGGACCTCGCTTTGAGCACAGGGGCATTGTCATGTTGAAACAGGAAAGGGCCTTCCCCAAATTGTTGCCACGAAGTTGGAAGCACAGAATCGTCTAGAATGTCATTGTATGCTGTAGCATTAAGACTTCCCTTCACTGGAACTAAGGTGCATAGCCAGAACCATGAAAAACAACCCCTGACCATTATTCCTCCTCCACATAGGGGTGTCCACATACTTTTGTATATATAGTGCGTATGGAGTTGCTTGCCTCAACCTGTACTTACTGTAAGTTACGTGTTTTTTTGTATAAATCAAGCCTGAGATAGGTCCTGTTTTCTCAAACATTGTAGTGTATTACTCAACTGTTTGTTTCACTGTTTCTGGTTACCATGGTGATGTTGTGCAACCTACAGAGGAAAAATAAGCAACATTGAAGAGATGGGCATAAGGCCTCATTGATAAATAACGCTTGTAATATAGTATGACTCTGCTTACCACATTCAAGTCAGAGTGGAGACAGATGGCACTGTGGCAAAAATGTTTACTCTCCTGTCTACTCTCGTTAAATAGTAGAATGGAATTCCCTTAGCTTTTCTTATTATTTAACATTTTACTGCAGTGGGCTAAATCAGGGTCACACAGAGTGTTTCTTGGTAGTCTTAAACAAATCTACTTTGAAACAAAAGTATACACCTCACATTTTCAGCTTGGACACCTTGAATAGGAAGGATTCTAATAATGGCGCCGGAGGAGATGGCTGCCGTTTTACGTTCCCCTAACCAATTGTGCTATTGTGTGTGTTTCTTTGCATTATAGATATTAGGACAGCGATTGCTCATCCCATACTGGAAGAAGATTTTTCTTTAACAAGTTGGACGCGAAGGATTTACTCCAGACACCCGACAAGGCCCTCATCCCCGTCATTCGTAGGAGAAAGAGACGGAGATATCAGGGATGTAGGTCTGGGTGCCTTGTAAGGATCCGACGGCGAGTGGGTATTCTGCCTTTACCATCGGTCTTATTAGCCAACGTGCAATCATTGGATAATAAAATAGACGAACTATGAGCACGTATATCCTACCAACGAACATTAAAAACTGTAATATCTTATGTTTCACCGAGTCGTGGCTGAACGACGACATAAATAATATACTGTACAGCTGGCGGGATTTACACTTTTTCGGCAGGATAGAACCCCTCTGGTAAGACAAGGGGTGGCGGTCTATGTATATTTGTAAACAAAAGCTGGTGCACGAAATCTAAGGAAGTTTCGAGGTTTTGCTCGCCTGGTGTAGAGTATCTCATGATAAGCTGTAGACCACACTATTTACCAAGAGAGTTTACATCTATATTCTTCATAGCTGTCTATTTACCACCACAAACCGATGCTGGCACTAAGACCGCACTCAATGAGCTGTATACAGCCATAAGCAAACAGGAAGACGCTCATCCAGAGGCTCCGCTCCTAGTGGCTGGAAACTTTAATGCAGGGAAACTAATTTCTACCAGAGTGTTAAATGTGCAACCAGAGTGAAATAAACTCTAGACCACCTTTACTCCACACACATACACATACAAAGCTCTCCCTCGCCCTCCATTTGGCAAATCTGACCATAACTCTATCCTCTTGATTCCTGCTTACAAGCGAAAACTAAAGCAGGAAGCACCAGTGACTCGGTCAAAAAAAAGTGGTCAGATGAAGCAGATGCTAAGCTACAGGACTATTTTGCTAGCACAGACTGGAATATGTTCCCGGGATTCATCCGATGGCATTGAGGAGTATACACCATCAGTCACTGGCTTCATCAATAAGTGCATCGATGACGTCATCCTCACAGTGACCGTACGAACATACCCCAACCAGAAGCCATGGATTACAGGCAACATCCACACTGAGCTAAAGGGTAGAGCTGCCACTTTCCCAGAAGCTTATAAGAAATCCCGCTATGCCCTCCGACAAACCATCAAACAGGCAAAGTGTCAATACAGGACAAAGATTAAATCGTACTGTCACGACTTTCACCCAAAGTTGATTCCTTCTCCTTGTTCGTGCGGTGTTCGGCTTTCGAAGTCGCCGGTCTTCTAGCCATAACCGATCCATTATTCATTTTCCATTTGTTTTGTCTCGTTTTTCCACACACCTGGTTCTCATTTCCCTTATTATGTGTTGTGTATTTAACCCTCTGTTTTTTCCCATGTCTTTGTGTGGTATTGTTTATCCGTTCATGTACGCGCACATTAGTCTGGTTAAGCTGTGTTATGTTAAACCCTTATTTGTATTTCGTGTTAGTTTGTGCCGTGTGCTTTTGGGTCGCCAAATAAAAGGCTCTGTTTTGCTACCAACTATCTGCTCTCCTGCGCCTGACTTCCTACAGCCCTTCACGCATACCCTGACACGTACTATACGAGCTCCGACGCCTGTCAGATGTGGCAGGGCTTGCAAACTATTACAGACTACACAGGGAAGCACAGCTGCGAGCTGCCCAGTGACACAAGCCTACCAGACGAGCTAAATTTCTTCTATGCTTGCTTCCAGGCAAGTAACACTGAAACATGCATGAGAGCCTCAGCTGTTCCGGACGACTGTGTGATCACGCTCTCCGTAGCCGATGTAAGACCTTTAAACAGGTCAACATTCACAGAAGGCTAGTATCCCGGTGTCGCCTCTTCACTATTGACGTTGAGACTGGTGTTTTGCGGATACTATTTAACGAAGCTGCCAGTTGAGGACCTGTGAGGACGTGCCATTTCCAGCTACAATAGTAATTTACAACATTAACAATGTCTACACTGTATATCTGATTAATTTGATGTTATTTTAATTGACATAAAATGTGCTTTTCTTTCAAAACAAGGACATTTCTAAGTGACCCCAAACTTTTGATCGGTAGTGTACATCACAGAACACTGAAATATAGCAAAACCATTTGACAGAAGCACCAGATTTTCTGCACGTTTTTGGTAATTTCACTGCAGGAAAGGGCTACTGCTTTATTGTGAAGGATTGAAAGGTGGAGCTAGATCAGAGAGAGAGAGAGAGGCAGAATTATTTGAGTGCATAATGACCCCAGCACATAGCTACTATACTTAAACATCTCTAGGCCCAGTACATTCCTGTCCAATATGGCTGAGTTGTATCAGAGAGAGAGCCAGGAACAGTTCAGCATGTATATGTATCTTGTTCAATTAGTCTCTGGCATCCGGTCATTTGAAGTGAACCTCTGTACGCGCTGTTCTCGACCATTTCTGATTCCTTAGTAATGTCAGTGTAGTTCCTAGAACTGTCAGTGGTTACATAGGATGTAAGCAGTGTAGGCCAGCCCCAATATGAATTGCTTTGCCGTGATTATTATGAATAGATATCTGAAGTCATAGTTCTGAAAAGCATGGTATGTCTTTGAATGCAAACAAACTGAAGGAGGACGGTTCATGTCTGGAAAAAAATGATGATGAAAACTAAATATCAGGGTTCTTTGTGAGTAAAATCTTGTAATGGGGAATTATTTGATTAATAACCTCCCCTGTAATGTCTGCCCATGTTGAATGTTATGGTTAAAGTTTGACGCCACACTGAGCCGAGGGCATGCTGATAATGTATCTGTGACACTGTGTGATTCTGTAACCTACCGAGGATGTTATGTCTTCCTCCCAGCCTCTCGGGCTGGTTTTTACTGCTCTGCTCTTTTGTTCACCTGAAAATCCCCTTCACAGTTTGGCGACGAGGATAGGATGCTAAAGTTTTCAGCCGTGTTCGTTGAGCGAAGCTTCAGAATCATCTCTCTGGAGGTGAGGCAAACAAACGTGTGTACTCCTCTGTTGTGGAGCCGTCTGTGGTTTCTCTCACTGAGAGGTTGCCTTCCCTAAAGATTACCACGTATTTTGGTGAAAGGAGCCTCGCTGTATTGTCAATAGATCCATCTTGGTTGCATTGTGGTCAACGTAATAAAATGGGATACTAGTATATGCCACTCCTGAGGCCGTACAACAGCCTGGCCTGTGAATATGGTACCTGCGGGGTGGGAAAAGCATGTCTCTCAGGGAGAGTCAAGTCAGCTGTGTGTGTGGTCCATATTTTGAGAGGCGCTAACTGTGCATTCGGGCGAGCCTGCCTGTAAGGGATCTGCAGAGTGTCAGGCACTTGTAAAATTGTACAGCAGTGTAGTCGGTCGGTACGGGGTCTGCAGAGTATCAGGTACTTGTAAAGCTGTACGACAGCATAGTTGTGGCACGTATGTGCTCCCAGTTAAGACCATATAAAATCTAATCTCGAGTGGCATCTGCTTCGGCGGTTTTGGCCAAGTGGAAAAGTAACCACCTGGCCGACACCGGGCCAGTGTAGTAAGTAAATTGTATAACTTAACACACAATTGTGGGAGCTCTCCGGAACCAGGGATTAGCAACCCATTTCTAATATTTTGTTTTTTGATATACCAGTGTGTAGCAGGGTAGTGAAGTCTTGTTCAGATTAGTTTGAACAAGTAAGGCATTAACCTCTGGTCGGTAGAGCCTTTGTTGAGTGTCATGTTGTTGGTTCACTTTGTGACTAAGGTTTAGAAGCCCCGGGGCGGCGCGACCACTCGATCTGGTTCTGTGAAACCAGACGAGGGGGAGCACCAGCCCTGAGCAAGGTAGAATTGTGATTACCAACAAGTAATTTACATCTCTAGAGCTGGAATCTCTGCTGGGTTCTTTCTCTAATCTCATGATTGAGGGTCACAATTGGGAATTCGGTGACTTTCGCTCTCCGGGACCAGGGATTACCAACCCCGGGTCTTCTTTTTGATACCACTATATACAATAGTGTTACTGTCTGTATTGTGTATAGCAGGGTGGTGAAAACTTGTTCAGATTGAACAAGTCAGGAATAACCTCTGGTGGGTAGAGACTGTGTTGTGTTTGTTCATGTTGTCCTCATTTGTGCCTGTGTCGTGTTTTTGTTGGTCTGTCTATTTTTGGAACTATGGTACTATATTTGTGATTTGCCTCTCACTCTTCCGTATTAGATGTCTGCTCCTTTTGGCACGGTAGAACAATGCGACTTACACATGTGCCAAAATGGAGAAAGGACAGTGGGATGTGAATGGCCAGCTGGGCGAATGGCTGGAGCTTATGGTTCAAAAAATAAGAAGGCATCCTGTTGATATGTGACATTTATTTGACAGCGCAATGCTCTTGGCTGTTTTTAATGTGAAGCTCTTGAGTTGTCTGACAAATTGCATGACTGTGATTGGTTTTGAAAAGTTATATGGAGTAGTTCAAGCAATACAGTTACTATGTTTTCATTTCGTGATCATTGGTATAAGGCACATGTATTTCATAATTTGGACACATTATATATTAATCTTAAAATAATAGACATTGCCTCCCGGGTGGCGCAGTGGTCTAGGGCACTGCATCGCAGCGCTAGCTGTGCAACCAGAGATTCTGGGTTCGCGCCCAGGCTCTGCCGCAGCCGGCCGCGACCGGAGGTCCGTGGGGCGACATACAATTGGCCTAGCGTCGTCCGGGTTAGGGAGGGTTTGGCCGGTAGGGATATCCTTGTCTCATCGCGCACCAGCGACTCCTGTGGCGGGCCGGGCGCAGTGCGCGCTAACCAAGGTCGCCAGGTGCACGGTGTTTCCTCTGACACATTGGTGCGGCTGGCTTCCGGGTTGGATGCGCGCTGTGTTAAGAAGCAGTGCGGCTTGGTTGGGTTGTGTTTCGGAGGACGCATGGCGTTCGACCTTCGTCTCTCCCGAGCCCGTACGGGAGTTGTAGCGATGAGACAAGATAGTAATTACTAACACAATTGGATACCACGAAATTGGGGAGAAAAAGGGGGTAAATTTTTTTAAGAATATCGATAATTAAATCAAAGTAGCCTACAGGTCTGATCAAGTTCGGAAACATATTAAAGCCAGGATTGTAGATAATACTTTTTGTTTGGTAAAATACAGATGACAGCTCAGTGCTGCATACGTAAAGGGTAATATATGGTCTATAGTGTAATCCTGAAGTAGATATACAAATACAACATTTAATGAAAAGGGGTTTAAGGCTGGTTCTAAATCATGGGAAAAAGCAAATCAATAATATCAAAAGATACAACAGCTGTGAAATGGTCTCCTTTCTTTAGCCTAGGGTGATAAAAAAAGACTAAGGCGTATAGCCCAGAAAAATGTCTAGCTAAATGTTTTTATAGAGACGTGTCACGACTTCCTCCGAAGTCGGTCACTCTCCTTGTTCGGGCAACGTTCGGCGGTCGACGTCACCGGTCTTCTAGCCATCGCTGATCCACCTTTCATTTTCCATTTGTTTTGTCTTGTCTTCCCACACACCTGGTTTCAATCCCATCAATTACATGTTGTGTATTTAACCCTCTGTTTTCCCCATGTGCCTGTCCGGTATCGTTTATTGTAAGTGCTTGTGCACGTTATGTCTGATGTGCGTCGGGGTTATGTACCCATTTATTTTCATTGTTCTGTATCCGGTGGGTTTTTACTATTAAACTGCGTCGCTGGAAACACAGTTTTTGCTCTCCTGCGTCTGACTTCTCTGCCGCCAGTACGCACCCCTTACAAGACGTGATTCAAGGTACTCATTGTCCATCAGTTGACGTTTTGAAAATAAGTTTGTTGTGCGGCCCATCTCGCGGTCTCTCGTGTGTGGTCTCGCAAGGGGCTGCGTGCGGGGGTTCGTTGGGGTGGTGTCCATCGGCGGGCCGAAGGCGGACCGGTGGGGGGTTGGGTCCGGCGGTTGGCGGCGGAAACTCTGGACGCACGCCAGGCCCTTCTCACGGATCTCCCCAGCTACGGCGCTCGCCGGCCCCACACATTGTAGGTGGGGAGGTCTCCTCTATGCTCACTAGACTTTAGGCGGAGACTAAACCCATTGTCCCCGCAGGGATAGGGCATTGCATGGATCTGGCTCATGCTTCATGAAGTGGGGAGAGGCATCTCCAGCTTGTCTGGGGAGGGAGGCCTACATCTAATGTGGGTAGTACCATCCACGCCCATTGATTTGCTGTGGAACCATAAAAGGGACGGAAGAAGTCTAGATTCCCACGGGGCACGGATCACTGAATGTCAACTTGATGAAATTCAAAGGAGTGTAGGTTAGTAGTGACAACTGATGTCCAGTTTGTAAGACAGAAAAGCCTCTGATAATACCACCGGGCGTGACTCAGGGGCTGGGGGCAGCACTCAGGCTGTGGAGGTTGGGTTGGGGACCTAGTCTCTGAGCGGATAAAAGCGGATGAGTCACCAGGTGCACAGAGCTTGTTTCAGGTTACCAGGTGCACAAGGAGGCCATCAAGGCGGGGGGGCACTCCGAGTCCAAGCAGGGACGACCGGACGCGGGGGCTGGGGGCAGTACTCAGGCCATGGAGGTTGGAGTGGGCGGGTTACCAGGTGCACAGAGCCTATTTCGAATTACTACGTGCACAGAGCCTGTTACGGGTTACCAGGTGCAAGTGGTTCCTGACAGCGGGACTATAGACGTCTTAGTAATTCCAGGGAGTAAGCTATACTCTACTCACCAGGTCAATGGGGGCCTGCCATTTGTATAAATAGGGGCGCTACTTTGTCCCAAAATGTTAAATAGAATTCTATGGGAAAGACATCCATTCCTGGTACCTTTCTCCGTGCTAATGTTTTATCAGTGTCTGACATTTATTTTTTGGTGATCTCTTTTTTTAGTTATTCTTTTTTATCTGCTGATACTTGCTTCAGGGTTGATAATTGCAACTGTTGTTTTCATAGAAGACGCTTTTAAAATGGTCCTTCATTGAGTTGTTGTTTCTAATTAACACATTTGTGTCTTTATCTTTTAAAAATTATAACTGTTTTGACGTGTATTCATTTTGTGAGGACTGCGAGATGTTTACCAGGTTTATTTGCCATTGAGTAGTATGCTTTAGTTGAGTTGAACCTGTATTTGTTGGCTCTTCAAAAGTAAAATATCATATTCCTTCTTAAATTCAGGAATTGTATTTTCTTCTTAACCTCGTAAAGATTTTTAATTTTTTTATTATAAATAAATACAAATAAATCACTAACTTAGATTTAACTTTTGCTGAGTATGAGATTATCATTCCCCTTAAAAGAATCCCAAATCATATCGGGGTTGGCTTTTCTCTGTCTTCTATGTCTATGTGACGCACACAAATACTGTATGTATGGTCAATTTTTTGTTTTATTTCGTTTGTTATTTTATGGAGCTCCCATTTTCTAGGCCTCCCAGGTATTTGCATTGAAAGTAATGTATATGATTACTGCCGCTAGGGGGAGCTGTGACGTCAATGGGGAGTGTTAGTGGGACCGTGAGGTCTTGGATGTTGTTTCTTCAATCTTGGAGAATACCTGAGCCCTACTAGCTGAAATGTTCTCCATCTCATCATTCCACCCTGTTAATTCAAGTATGTAATATGCAAAAGTGCAATATGACTCACGAAATATTGAGATAACATGGTTAACTACATAGTACATGAGTTTGGTGATGTTTGAAGGCAATCGAAGGGAATTTTAACCGTGTGAAAAACTGGGTGGTATTTTCCCCATTATAAGTAATGGAGGTTTGCGAGGTTGCTAATGGTTTATTTGTAAGAAAAGAGAATAAGATGGCATCCAAACATTTTGTACTTTTTTTTCAACAATGTTTTTAGATCCTATTAGTTGATTTGGGCTTGCCATTTTAAAAAAACGGTGTCTTATACCTTTTTTAAACGGTCTACACACTGCAATTTGTAGTAATCTTAGATTTTAAAATGCATAGATACTTGGTCATTTGCATGCCACTTTTGTTGCGGATGTCAAATAACCAAAATGAGGTACTGTAATAGGGAATTATTTGATTGATTCCTCTCCTGTATTTGATTTACTGTAACTCAGCACTGATGTTCCTACCTTTGATGTGTTTAATTGCCAGCATCAATGTCTGCCCGTGTGGAATGTTATGGTTAAAGTTTGACGCCACACTGAGCCGAAGCCATGCTGATAATGCATCTGTGACACTGTGTGATTCTGTAACCGGACGCTGATGTTGTGTCTTCTCCCAGCCTCTCGGACTGGTCTTTACAGAACATTAGGTACTGTCGGATTACAATATAAAGGGCCTGTATCCAAGAGGCCTGCTAGACATTTTTCTATGCTTCTGTGTGAGAGGTGTCTCCCTGTTTGCAAACTTGTTTTAAACCGAATTGATGTACGACTGACTATCATCCTCTTTACAAAACATATCTGTCAATGCAAAGGTCAGTAAATGGCCAAATACAGCAGCTTTTTGAAAGGTATTGTCAACACAAGTGGGGTGATGGAGTGTAAGTCTGTGTGTATATCTTATTCATAAACACTTCTCAATGTTACAGTACAGGTGAAGAATTATGTTGTAGCCAGGCTACAACAGCACTGGAGGCCCCAGGAGGCCCCAGGCAGAGGCCAGTCTGTGTACTTCGTGCGCAGCCCAGGTCTGAGCTGATTCCCAATTTCACTGGGTTAGGGTTTTGGGTCATCATGGCAATGCGGGTGAACGCCTCCCCACCTTGCTGGAAGTACTCCCTCCAGGCATCCCTTGTATTATTTAAAAAATCATGAGGCCCCTGATGATGTGAGACCTGAGATGGTAAGTCTGCCACTGGTAGCCTCAACATCCATTGTTTTTACCTTAGGGATAGTCTTCTGACCCAGACAAAGCTCCTCTTTGGAACAGTCTGCAAGTTTGAGCAGCAAGGAGGCCTACATAAAATGGTTGTCTTTTTAAAAGTACCCGCAAAACACCTGTCTCAACGTCAACAGTGAAGAGGCGACTCCGGGATGCTGGCCTTCTAGGCAGAGCTGCAAAACAAAAGCCATATCTCAGATTGGCCAATAAAAATAAAATATGAAGATGGGCAAAAGAACACAGACACTGGACAGAGGAACTCTGCCTAGAAGGCCAGCATCCCGGAGTCGCCTCTTCACTGTTGACATTGAGACTGGTGTTTTGCGGATACTATTTAATGAAGCTGCCAGTTGAGGACTTGTGAGGCGTTGGTTTCTCAAACTAGACACTAATGTACTATTCTGGTTCGAGCCACTTTGCGCTGTTCTGTGAAGCGAGTAGTACACAGCGTTTTATGAGATCTTCAGTTTCTTGGCAATTTCTCGCTTGGAATAGCCTTCATTTCTCAGAACAAGAATAGACTGATGAGTTTCCGAAGAAAGGTCTTTGTTTCTGGCCATTTTGAGCCTGTTATCGAACCCACAAATTATGATGTTCCAGATACTCAACTAGTCTGAAGAAGGCCAGTTTTATTGCTTCTTTAATCAGAACAACAGTTTTCAGCTGTGCTAACATAATTGTAAAAGGGTTTTCTAATGATCAATTAGTCTTTTAAAATGATAAACGTGGATTAGCTCACACAACGTGGGATTGGAACACAGGAGTGATGGTTGATGATAATGGGCCTCTTTACGCCTATGTAGATATTCCATAAAAAAATCATCCCTTTCCAGCTACAATAGTAATTTACAACATTAACAATGTCTACACTATATTTCTGATAAATTTGATGTTATTTTAATGGACAAAAGAAGGTGCTTTTCTTTAAAAAACAAGAACATTTCTAAGTTACACAACTTTTGAACGGTAGTGTAGGTGTATTTGCACAATGTAGTCTAAATATCACATTCTATCTATGGACAAACGAAGGTCAGAGTCATATAACAACAAATCTCCTCTCCCCAATGAGAGACTGATTTACAAAACAAAACAAAACAAACCTAACAAGCAAGCATCACTAGCAGATGGGATTATATTACATTTTAATGTGCACAGCGTGATGTGAGATTGTACAGTAAAAGCAAGGGAAGGAAAATGTCATTTTAATATAAAAATACATATGACCTTTTTCATTCAATCAAGCAACGTGCTAATATTTACCATCCTCACAGAGAGCAGGTAGGAAAAAGGTGACAGTCAAATTGTGCTTCCCAAAAGGCACCCTATTCCTTATACAGTATAATGCACTATATAGGGAATAGGGGGCATTTGGGACGCAGACAAAGTGTGCTTCGTGTCAGTATATTAAAAAACATGCCCCCATTCGCTATCAAACAGCAGTGATTTCAGGGGTGGGAGATCTACAGTGCATTCGGAAAGTATTCAGACCACTTGACTTTTAACACATTTTGTTATTGTTACAGCGTTATTATAAGATGTATTAAATCGTTTTCCCCCCTCATCAATCTACACAAAATACACCCATAATGACCAAGCAAAAACTGTTTTTTAGAAATATTTGCTAATTTATATATATAAAAATTAAAATAATGAATTATCACATTCACATAAGTATTCAGACACTTTACTCAGATCTTTGTTGAAGCACCTTTGGCAGTGATTACAGTGTCGAGTCTTCTTGGGTATGTCGCTACAAGCTCGGCACACCTGTATTCGGGGAGATCCTCCCATTCTTCTCTGCAGATCCTCAAGATCTGTCAGGTTGGATAGGGAGCGTCGCTGCACAGCTATTTTCAGGTTTCTCCAGAGATGTTCGTTTGGGTACTGGAAGTGGGTGGCTCTGACTGGGCCACTCAAGGACATCCAAAGACTTGTCCCAAAGCCACTTATGCATTGTCTTGGCTGTGTGCTTAGGGTCGTTGTCCTGTTGGAAGGTGAACCTTCGCCCCATTCTGAGGTCCTGAGCGCTCTGGAGCAGAATTTCATCAAGGATCTCTCTGTACTTTGCTCCATTCATCTTTCCATCAATCCTGACTAGTCTCCCAGTCCCTGTTGCTGAAAAACATCCCCACAGCATGATGCTGCCACCACCATGCTTCACCATAGGGATGGTGACCAGGCTTCTTCCAGATGTGACGCTTGGCATTCAGGCCAAAGAGTTCAATCTTGCTTTCATCAGACTAGAGAATCTTGTTTGGTCTGAGAGTATTTAGGTGCCTTTCGGCAAACTCCAAGAGTGCGGTCATGTGCCTTTTACTGAGGAGTGGCTTCCATCTGGCCACTCTACCATAAAGGCCTGATAGGTGGAGTGCTGCAGAGATGGTCCTTCTGTAAGGTTCTCCCATCTCCACAGTGGAACTCTGGAGCTCTGTCAGAGTGACGATCGGGTTCTTGGTCACCTCGCTGACCAAGGCCCTTTTCCCCCAATTGCTCAGTTTGGCTGGGCGGCCAGCTCTAGGAAGAGTCTTGGTGGTTCCAAACTTCTTCCATTTAAGAATGATGGAGGTCACTGTGTTCTTGGTGACCTTCAATGCTGTAGAAATGATTTGGTACCCTTCCCCAGATCTGTGCCTCGACACAATCCTGTCTCGGAGCTCTAAGGACAATTCCTTCAACCTCACGGCTTGGCTTTTACTCTGACATGCACTGTCAACTTTGGGAACTTATATATGCAGGTGTGTGCCTTTCCAAATCATGTCCAATCAATTGAATTTACCACAGGTGGACTCCAATCAAGTTGTAGAAACATCTCAAGGATGATCAATGGAAACAGGATGCAACTGATCTCAATTTTGAGTCTCATAGCAAAGGGTCTGAATACTTATATAAATAAGGTGTTTCTGTTTTATATTTTGAATACATTTGCAAAAATTTCAAACAACCTGTTTTCGCTTTGTCCTTATGGGGTATTGTGTGTAGATTGATGAGGACATTCTGATGATTGATGAGGTTTTAAAATAATTTAATCCATTTTAGAATAATGCTGTAATGTAACAAAATGTGGAAAAAGTGAAGAGGTCTGAATACTTCCCGAGGGGACTGTATTAGCTGATAGTCCTTGGTTGGGCTGCCGACAGCACAGGTGGCTGGTGGCACTTTAATTAGGGAGGACGGGCTCATAGTAATAGCTGGAACGGATTAAATGGTATCGAACACATCCAGCCATTATGAGCTGTCCTCGCCTCAGCAGCCTCCTGTGGTCGACAGTCAATAAGCAGAAGTCTACACCAGACCATACTATTCAATCAGGGAATACTCTCAAAACTCATCGTGGAGAAAAAAAAATAAAAAAGACAAACTAACTCAAAAGTTGCATACATTGGGCAAACAAAGCTCAAAGCTAAAGTTCTTCATCTTCAATAAGTGTAGAAAAAGCATGGTTATTTAGCTATGGCTACAGCAAACGTGCATCGACATTGAAAGTTCAACCCTCCCTCTACAGAGAAGAGACCTCAAACGGTTTCAAAGAAGATCCCTAGGTGTGAATGTAATGAAACAAAGTTCAAGTGATATTGTTTGGAGATTCAAAGACAAACATAAAAAAAACATTCTCTGTCACATAGAAAAATGGTATATACCATGAAGGCTGTTTCGTTCGTAGACTTGGTTGTTGTCATAGAATTTCATCTCTCTTGCTTGGATTGGAGCTGGAACAAAACAAGAGTGTTGATGGAGAGAGTGATTATGATGTCATCATGTGGTTGTCTTATACCTGTGTGTCTGCCTGTCTGTCTGTCAGGGCATGCAGACTGACAGCAGTGTGTTGGTTGGCTCGGTGGCTTTGTAGAGGTGCTGGTGAATGCAGAAACAAGGGCAGGTTCAGTGTTTCAGACTAGGAGTCATGGCAGGCATAGCGGGGTGGAGGGTGTGTGAGGGGGTCAGGTGGGGGTAGTGGGACTGAGAGAGGGGTGTTGAGAGGGTTTTGGCTCTAGGATTTTGTGCTGTGTCAGGTGGGATTTGTCAACTCTCTCCAAACAACGCAATGGGACAGGCACAGGGATATCCCTTCCCCGCACCCATAGCATTACCCTCCCAAAAATAGTAACACAAACCCAGCAGAGAACACCAACATCCATCATATGAGAGTATCAATCAATTAACTAACTAATCAATCAATCAATAATTCAATCAATCATACCCTTCATTCAACAAGCTATAATCAGAGAGAGGATCACACAACATTTCGGATTAATGTTAGGAATAATGGAGTGGGGGGGGGGGGGGGGGGGCTAGCGTGGTGGTGCTCCTGCAATGATAAACACTAACAAAAACAAAATAAAAACAAAGACCCCAAGGAATGACTTGACATAATCATGTGCCCCTGTTGGTTAAACCAGCACTGGAGAGAAACGATAGTCGTCGAGGGAGATGGAGAAAGAGAGGCGGGGCAAGGTACTCTCTGTGTCTCCGCCCCCTCACCGACAACATCCCGCCCACAGCTCTAGAAATGTCTCACCTCTTCTTTTATCAAAAAAGGTTGCTCCCTCTCTTTTCTTTCAGTTTCTTCAGGTGTCTTCTCTCCCTTTAAAATCTGTTATGGTTTCCAGCCCTCACCTCATTCCCACCATCCTCCCCTCATCCTCCATTCATTTTCCTCTTCTTCCCCCTCTTTTCTACACCCCCTTGGTGGTGCTGATGCGGACGCTGCTGAAGCACTTGCCCATGGCTTCAAACAGAGGATCGCAGAAGGTGTGGATGCAGATGGAGTAAACACGGCTGACACAGTGGATCTCGATCAGATAGCTCTTGATGCACGGCACCACCGCCCAGATGTGGATGAAGGACAGGATGGCGAAGAAGATGCCCCAGACCAGCGCCAGCGGGATGCCCACCAGGGCGGTAAGGAGACGGTAGCACCAGTACTTGGTCACCGTGAAGGTGGTGAAGCTAGCCTTCCACACGCCGTCGAAGCTGTATGTCCCTGGAGGCTCCGCGATCACATCCTCGAACTCCACCTGACGGGAGAAGAGAACCACTGAATCAATAACGGTTCATTAGACAGCCACTGTCAAAGCAACTAACATAGATAAAGAATATAACCTATTTCTAAAAATGTGCAGAAAAGTATTACAAGAGATTTATGACTCCTCATAGTGACTGGTATGGGAGGTCAAACCAGGTCAAACCCCCCCCCCCCCCCCCCCCCCCACAACAAACATTTTTTGTGATGCCCTCCTCACCCTCTGTACTTTCTCTACCCTCCTAAACCATCTTTTCACAATTCCTGACAGACAGAGCTGATACAAAAGACAGAGCCACAGTGCCAGAATTGTCTGAGTCAGAGGGCAAATAAGCAGCACCATATTCCCAAGATGGTGCAACACTAACGAATTTCTCAAAGCAGGAAAATAATAACAGGAAATGTAAATTATTGTGTGGATTACAAATCATGGTCATTTTTATAGGGGTCGATACTTTTTTTGTTAGGTCACATCAAATCAGGAAATTTCCTGCAACAACAGGGTGATCAAATGAAGATCCTACTTTTTTACATGAAGACTAGTCAAGAGTAGCCGTTTGGGCCCCAGGTAAACCATGAAAGGTATTTATTTTCAGTGTAAAAAGACTTCTCAGGTGATCGACGGGTTTGCTACGTGCCTCCCAAGTACCCATGACCACATAGGCATCTTAGTGCAGACTGTGAAGTGGAAAAACACACGCATGCTAGGACACTTGCTCTCTCTCGCTACCTCACTACCTCTCTTTCCCTTTCACTCTCCCATTCGCTACCAGGCCCACGATAGAGCAAATATTTATTTTACAGTTACTTAATTGCGTGTGTGTTTTGTCTGCGAGAGACGTGTTGCTGTCAGAGGGTTTAACAACACCTGTATCTAGTGCAGAGTAAAAGTGCATTTTTTAATATCAAATTGAAGGTTTTATTCAGAAGACATTCCTACCAGCTCTTTCTGTGTACACAAAGGGGTTCCTAAACTGAACATGCTAAACTTATAGCATAAAATAAAAGTTGATGGTACAGCCCTGTAATATAAATCATATTATTATTTTAAGCCACAAAACCCAGCAACGTCCATTTAATTTTCCAGAGGCGTACATCTTGAGTACAGTACTGTATGTACCCTTACAAAAAAAGGGAAATTTGCAGTTTCACATGTGAAATGGTTGTTTTCAAAAAGGTTACTTAGACTACCTGAGTATGATAATTCAAGTGTGTTAAAAATGATGTATTATTTATGAGCCATCCACTCCATTATTATGGTGTTGCATTGATATATATGCATACTTAGCGCTACCACTAGGTGGAGGCATTCAGAGTGTTACTGCTGCAGACGCGTGCCTCTCGTCTTTGTATGTCGCTCCGTGACTGTTGGAAGAAGCCCATTGAAAAGAACAGAGAAGCTAGCTCTCTATGTCCTTAATTTTATATTTTTTCCCCAGGTTGTACGCATGGTTACGTTTTCAAAATCTAGAGATAACAATTGAACAAAACTGTTTTGTTCTTGGGTTATTTTGATGTATAATTTAATTGTTTTGACTGAGTGAAAAACAAGTGAGAATTTCCCATTTACATGACTGTATCCAAGCTAAGTATACAAGTCAATGAGAACAAGATGGCGTTTTGGAAGATTAAAAAAAAATTCTGTTATAAATGTTTTGGCTATTAAATAGTTTTATTTTTTACAAACGACGCCTTATATTGAGGGTATTTACATGTAGATATGAACCACACTAATGTTATATATTTTAGAAGGTTATTTTTTATGAAATTTGTATCTAATGTTCGCATGACAATTGCTAATCACTAGCTAGCTTAATGATAGGGGATAGCTAGCCTTCCATTTTGTCCTAGCTAGCTATTTTTAGTTTCTGTTATTGTTAGCTGTCTATTGGTTTTTGTTACATTTAATACACAGGTCCCCCCCAAAAAGTGTTTTAATGTATTTGAAAATATGTAAATGTCTTTGCTATTGGAATGAATGTAAACAGATACTTTCCTACAAAGAGATTATTTTGAATTACAGCTGTCAGAGTTAGTCAGTTAACTTTTAGTAAATTTAGTGCACACTTTTTTTTATCGTGATTATTTGCATTGTTTGAAAGGGTTTGAAATATACTGAAAACATTCCCTATACAACTAGAAACTCAAATGTGATCTCAAGACAAGTTTACATTGAGGTTAATCGCTACGGGATCGGACTGCACTGTTTAATTTACAGTAGCTATTACAGTGAAATAATACAATGCTATTGTTTGAGGAGAGTGCACAATTATGAACTTGAAAATGTATTAATAAAACAATTAGGGACATTTGAGCAGTCTTGATACAACATTTTGAACAGAATGCAATGGTTCATTGGATCAGTCTAAAACGTTGCACATACACTGCTGCCATCTAGTGGCCAAAATCGAAATTGCGCTTGGGCTGGAATAATACATTATGGCCTTTCTCTTACATTTCAAAGATGGTACAAAAAAAACCCGCATGTTTTTTTCTTTGTATCATCTTTTACCAGATCTAATGTGTTTTATTCTCCTACATACATTTCACATTTCCACAAACTTCAAAGTGTTTCCTTTCAAATGGTATCCAGAATATGCATGTCCTTGCTTCAGGTCATGAGCTAAAGGCAGTTACATTTGGGTTGTCGTTTTAGGCGAACATTGAAAAAAAGGTTCGGATCCTTAAAGAAAGTGTGCTTTATCAATTTACCTGATTTTGCTATCGTTTACTTTGGACAAAATCAAGATGACAATATTCTTGTAAGGCTTTTTACATAAAACAAATCTTAAATGACAGCTTAATTTGAGAAAATTCCAAATCTTGTGATTAACTCAATTACATTTTTAGACGTTTGACATTTTTTCCCGTGATTTGTTTATACGTGTGTTTATACAGTGCATTCGGAAAGTATTCAGATCCCTTGACCTTTTCCATTTTTTTTTTTTACATAACAGCCTTATTGTAAAATCGATTAAATAAATACAACTACTCAGCAATCTACACACAATTCCCCATAATGACAAATTAAAAACTGTTTAGAAATTTTTGCAAATATTATTATTTTTTTTAAACCCTGATACCTTACATAATTACATAAGTATTCAGACCTTTTGCTATGAGACTCGAAATTGAGCTCAGGTGCATCCTGTTTCCATTGATCATCCTTGAGATGTTTCTACATCTTGACTGGAGTCCACCTGTGGTAAATTAAATTAATTGGACATGATTTGGAAAGGCACACACCTGTCTATATAAGTTGACAGTGCATGTCAGAGCAAAAACCTTTTAGAGGCGTTTGATAGGCTAATTCACATCATTTGAGTCAATTGGAGGTGTACCTTTAAATGTATTTCAAGACCAACCTTCAAACTCAGTGCCTCTTTGCTTGACATCATGGGAAAATCAAAAGAAATCAGCCAAGACCAAAAATGGTAGACCTCCACAAGTCTGGTTCATCCTTTGGAGCAATTTCCAAATGCTTGAAGGTACCACGTTCATCTGTACAAACAATAGTAAGCAAGTATAAACACCATGGGACCACGCAGCTGTCATACCGCTCAGGAAGGAGACACGTTCTGTCTCCTAGAGATGAACGTACTTTGGTGTGAAAAGTGCAAATCAGTCCTAGAACAACAGCAAAGGACCTTGTGAAGATGCTGGAGGAAACAGGTACAAAAGTATATATTTCCACAGTAAAACGAGTCCTATATCAACGTAACCTGAAAGGCCACTCAGCAAGGAAGAAGCCATTGCTTCAAATCCGCCATAAAAAAGCCAGACTATGGTTTGCAACTGCACATGGGGACAAAGATCATACTTTTTGGAGAAATGTCTCTGGTCTGATGGAACAAAAATAGAACTGTTTGACCATAATGACCATCGTTATGTTTGGAGGAATAAGGGGGAGGCTTGCAAGCCGAAGAACACCATCCCAACCATGAAGCACGGGGGTGGCAGCATCATGTTGTGGGGGTGCTTTGCTGCAGAAGGGACTGGTGCACTTCACCAAATAGATAGCGTCATGAGGTAGGAAAAGTATGTAGATATATTGAAGCAACATCTCAAGACATCAGTCAAGAAGTTAAAGCTTGGTCGCAAATGGGTCTTCCAAATGGACAATGACCCCAAGCACTTCCAAAGTTGTGGCAAAATGGCTTACGGACAACAAGGTCAAGGTATTGGAGCTGCCATCACAAAGCCCTGACCTCAAACCTATAGAAAATGTGTGGGCAGAACTGAAAAAGCGTGTGTGAGCAAGGAGGCCTACAAACCTGACTCAGTTACACCAGCTCTGTCAGGAGGAATGGGCCAAAATTCACCCAACTTATTGTGGGAAGCTTGTGGAAGGCTACCCGAACCGTTTGACCCAAGTTAATCAATTTAACGGCAATGTTACCAAATACTAATTGAGTGTATGTAAACTTCTGACCCACTGGGAATGTGATGAAAGAAATAAAAGCTCAAATAAATCATTCTCTGTACTATTATTCTGACATTTCACATTCTTAAAATTAAGTGGTGATCCTAACTGACCTAAGACAGGGAATGTTTACTAGAATTAAATGTCAGGAATTGTGAAAAACTGAGTTTAAATGTATTTGGCTAATGTGTATGTAAACTTCTGACTTCAACTGTACGTCTCAGTACCTGTCGCCCCTTTAGGGATTGGACATACTGTAAAACAAACTCAACCCATTCTCAGGTTCAACATGTGACCAGTCTGGTTGCTTCAATCTGGAGTGAGAACTGTAATGTATTTTTTTCATTTTGTCCCTAGATTGCAGAATGCCTCAGTCCAGTGTTTCCTGTACTATCGCTAGCCTAGCTACCTTGCCTAGCTCTGTTTCCTCCCACCTAAAAGGGGTTTCATGTGTCTTCAATTTATTTAATTGAATTTGTTGCATAATAAATCATGTTGATTTGGGCCCCTTGTTTGCACCCCGTCTGGAAAATCTAAGGGAATCCCTGCCTCAGCTACTCCATTGAGCCTGAACATATTAATTTCCCACTATAATGTGCCTCCCGCCTCCCAGGACACTGGAGCATTTGGCAGGGAGATGTTAGCTAGCGGCTAATTAGCGAGCCGATCAATGCTGTGATGCCCGTGCGGCGTGGCTGTGGCTGTGGGTCTGTCTACTCTGCCCAGTTTAGCCCCATTGTGGTTTAACAGAAGGCTGCGTGGCTTTGGGGCCACTCCACTGACTGGGCTATATAAAGAACTCAGCTTTACGAGAGGAAAATATATTCCCAAGGCAAACTCTGCATGGATGTTGATTCTTTGATGTGTCCAATTGAGTGCAGCTGTTGAAATTCTAACTATAAGATCACTGCTAAAGAAAGTCAACAGTCTACTGGTTCTGCAGTAGGAGAGAGAGTAGTGTGCGTTGTTTGTGTGTGTTGCGTGTGTTTGTGACTGTATGTATGTCTGTATGTATGCGGGTCCGGTGTGTGTCTGTGTCCCTTACAAAAAAAACACGTGAAAAAGCTGTTTTCACATGTTGAGCTTAACTTTCACACATGAAACCCTATTTTCACATGTATTTAATTTAGAATGACCATGTTAACGTCACCTTTTACTTGAGCAGAATAACATGTTTTCAGCTCACATGTGAATTGCAGTTTCACAAATTTGCGGTTTCACATGTGAAAAACTTTTAAAATCAATCATGTGAAAATCTAATTTGCAGGTTCACGTGTAAGAAAAGTCCATGGTTGGAATAATGTTATTCTCCTCACATGAATTAGGTTCCCTGTTATAATATTTTCATATGATTCTATTTTCATATGACTGAACCCATTGTAATAAAATAGAAAATACTGCACACAAGGCATAAGACTAGTAGGATTGCCCTGGAACTACTCATGGCTGCAAACATCTTGGATTGTTAACTCAAAGAAACGTAGCTACTGAAACTCTTAAAAAAAAAAATATGTTTTGACTATTTAACTTGTTTGCCATGTTGCTTCAGATATAAAACAAAACCGTGAATGATGATGATGAGTACTTTGTCAGTATGCGTTTAAGCTTTTGTTTATTTATATATATTTTTCATTTGATTTATTAGGATCCCCATTAACCGACGCCAATGGCGACATATAGTCTTACTGGGGTCCGACACGTAACGAAAAAGACATTACAGACAAAAGACTTTACAGTTGACATACATTTAAAAACACAAACATGCAGTGTGTGTGTGTGTGTGTGTGTGTGGTGCTAAGAGCGTGCAAAGCTGTCATCAAGGCAAAGGGTGGCTACTTGAAGAATCTCAAATATAAAATACATTTTGATTTGTTTAACACTTTTGTTTACTACATGATTCCATATGTGTTATTTCATAGTGTTGATGTCTTCACTATTATTCTACAATGTAGAATATAGTAAAAAAAAAAATGAAAAAAAAAAAAACTCTTGAATGAGTAGGTGTTCTAAAACTTTTGACCGGTAGTGTACATGTCAGTTCTTACACACAAGTAGGTCAACTGGGGGAGAGGGTTTGTGCTGTGAGGTGTTGCTTTATTTGTTTTGAAACCAGGTTTGTTGTTCACTTGTGCTATATAAGATGGAAGGGAGATCCATGCACTCATGGCTGTGTATAATACTATACTTCCTTGAAGTGGTTCTGAACCTGGGGACTGTGAAAAGACCCTTGGTGGCATGTCTGGTTGGTTAAGTGTGTGTGTGTGTGTGTTAGTGCTGTGTGTAAGTTGACTATGCAAACAATTGTTGGGAACTTCCAACACATGATTGTTGCTTATCTTGTTGTGACATTGTGTATGGGCTTTGTGGGTCGGTAGCTGTAACATTTCTTGTTTGGTCTTAAGTACACGAGCGACTGTTGTACCTCGGTGGAAAAAGGGATCCACCATCCTGATCGTCCCAAGGAGGCGGTCCATCTGGTTCACTGAGATTCCCCTTTGAATTGATTCCCCTTTAAATTGAACACATGTGCAAAGCAAGCTATCTGTGGCCCCAGTCCAGCATCTATCACTTCATTTACTTGGCATTATCTGTGGCGGTTGGGATATTGCTATTGGGCCTCTAGCTTCCACTCTGCTACTGCTCCTAGCAGTACCTGCGCCAGATTTGTGCCTGTGTGACTCTCATAGAGGGGGCGTGTCTGTAGCACCGAACTCCGCATCTCCCACTCCTCTGTGGTGTAGTGAGCAGTCACAGTCACGTAGCTTTCCGTTGCCCTGGAGGTCCACCCGTATGTGGTGAGGGCAACAGAGGATGGCTTGGATAATTAGTCGACAATTTGGATCTTTTCCTCTTCATAAAGATCTGGCACGACCTTCATACTGAAGTGGTGCGCGAGGGGATTTCGTAGCGTGAGGCCATACTCCACAACAGAGTATGGCCTCATGTCTGCAGCGATAAACATCCCAATAGATTTGGTGATGGCTTTAGCCCGGTCTGATTTTGCAGCAAAGGGCTGCTTAAATGCCGCCGTGAGAAGTTCTTGTCTCTTGGCTGAGTTGGCTCCCGTCACTGACACACCAGGGTGATGACGCTTTTAATGCGTGGCCACGCTCCATGTATTTCCATGATGATACGGATTTCTTGTGGCACAATGCCTACACACGGTAACGGTGTTGTCCACCACCCTTCTTCTGTCATCATATTTGACAGGGAAGCCAAAATGCTCCCGTACATGAGACTTAAATGAAGCGGGAGGCTTTTCCAGTTCTTCAGCTCCTCCGCTAGCCATGGCTGTCACTGCTCTTTTTTCTTCTTTGCTTTTTGCAACGCGAGCATCCAGGATTGATTCAACATGCCACGTTCACGTGAACATTACACACAACTGCTTAAAAAAAAAAAAATTGAATCAACCTTCAGGCTTCAGAGTAATACACAGCATCTGTCTTGTTTTTATCTTTTCACTGCAACTCTGCATAGAGATTTAGGGAATTATTACTTTAAAAAGTAACAGTGGCAGTAAAACTGTATTTCACACTATGATGGTTAAACTTTACAATTGATCCACGGTTCACATGCGTGCCGAACCATGGGGGGGTGTTTCTTACGGATCACGGATCAACTACGGTCCATTACACCACTATTAGCTGTGGTTGCCGATGCGTATATGGTTGAATCATGCTTTGTTTAATGCCAGCGGCAGGTCATTGGTAAAAATAGAAAAGAGTAGAGGGCCTAGAGAGCTGCCCTACGGTACACCACACTTTACATGTTTGACATTAGAGAAGCTTCCATTAAAGAAAACCGTCTGAGTTCTATTAGATAGATTGCCATATCATGGATTCAGAGCTGAGGTTGAAAAGCCATAACGCATAAGATCTCAACAACAGGATAGGGTCAATAATATCAAAGGCTGCACTGAAATCTAACAGTACAGTTCCCATCTTCTTAATATCAATTTCTTTCAACCAATCATCAGTCATTTGTGTCAGTGCAGTACAGTACATGTTGAGTTCCCTTCTCTATAAGCATGCTGAAGATCCCTCACCTATGTGGGTGTTTTCATGTTTTATGAATCAAAGTTCACTACTTCAAATGCCTGACCCTCTCCCAGTGGATGGTGACCCCTTACATATGAATAAATAACCCAGCTGGACATGGCGATGGACATGGGCTGTGTTGCATCCAAAATGGCACCTTATTCCCTATTTAGTGCACTACTTTTGACCAGGGCCATTGGGAATAGGGTGCCATTTGGGAAGCAGCCTCTGTCTTTGTGGCAGCTGCTGTTCTGTTCCCACCACACACGACAGGTGGTTTTCACTATAGCCTACATCAGCGCTCTTTCAGCCAAGCTTTCTCTCAACAAACTAATCTTTTACATACAGTGCCTTCACAAAATAGTCATAACCCTTGACTTACTGCCTGAATTCATAATGGATTAAATAGATTTTTTCTCTCATCCATCTACATACAATACCCCCAAATGACAAAGTGAAAAAAATGTTTTTAGAAATGTTTGCATATTTATTGAAAATTAAATACAGAAACTTGTAATTTACATAAGTATTCACACCCCTGAGTTAATACTTTGTAGAAGCACATTTGGCAGCGATTACAGCTTCTGGATAAGTCTTTAAGAGCTTTCCACACATGGATTGTGCAACATTTGCCCATTATTCTTTTCAAAATTGTTCAAGCTCTGTCAAATTGGTTGTGGATCATTGCTAGACAACCATTTTCAGGTCTTACCATAGATTTTCAAATACATTTTAATCAAAACTGTAACTCGGCCACTCAGGGACATTCACGGTCTTCTTGGTAAGCAACTCCAGTATAGATTTGGCCTTGTGTTATAGGTTATTGTACTGCTGAAAGGTGAATTAATCTGAGTGTCTGGTGGAAAGCAGACTTAACCAGGTTTTTTGCCTGTGCTTAACTCTATTCTGTTAGTTTTTTCCCCCCTGAAAAACTCCACAGTCCTTAATGATTACAATCCTACCCATAACATGATGCTGCCACCACTATGCTTGAAAATATGGAGAGTGGTACTCAGTAATGTGTTGTATTGGATTTGCCCCAAACGTAACACCTATTCAGGACAAAAAGTCAAGTGCTTTGACAATTATTTTGCTGTATTACTTTAGTGCCTTGTTGCAAACAGGATGCATATTTTTGAATATTTTATTCTATACAGGCTTCCTTCTTTTAACTCTGTCAATTAGGTTAGTATTGTGGAGTAACTGCAATGTTGTTTATCCATCCTCAGTTCTCCTATCACAGCCCATAAACTCTAACTGTTTTAAAGTCACCATTGGCCTCATGGTGAAATCGCTGAGGGGTTTCCTTCCTCTCCGGCAACTGAGTTAGGAAGGACGCCTGTGTCTTTATAGTGACTGGGTGCTTTGATAAACCATCCAAAGTGCAATTAACAACTTACCCATGCTCAAAGGTATATTCAATGTGTGTTTATGTATTTTTTTTGTACCCTTCTACCAATAGGTTCCCTTTGCGAGTCATTTGAAAACCTCCCTGGTCTTTGTGGTTGAATCTGTTTTTGAAATTCACTTGCCTACTGAAGGACCTTACAGATTATTGTGTTTGGGATACAGAGATGAGATAGGCATAAAAAAATAATGTTAAATACTGTAATTGCAAACATAGTGAGTCCATGCAACGTATTATGTAGCTTTTCAATTAAATTTTTACTCCTGAACTTATTTAGGCTTGCTATAACAAATGGGTTGGATACTTATTGACTCAATACATTTCAGCATTACATTTTTTTATTCATTTGTAAACGTTTTGAAAAAGATAATTCCACTTTGATATTATGGGGTAGTGTATGTAGGCCAGTGATACAAAATCTCAATATAATCTATTAAAAACCAGGCTGTAACACCACAAAATGTGGAAAAAGTCAACGGGTGTGAATACTTTCTGAAGGCACTGTAAGTACACAAAATGGGCACAGTGTGGTTTGTGTCTACTTTGAAAAGAATGATTCTCTTTAATAACTCACTAATTTAATAACAGATGCTGTGTAACTATAAAACAAGGACTGTGAGAAATGTTTGGTTCCAACAACAGGATATGAGTAATATTTCCTTTGTTCCAACACCGGACCAAGGATGTTCCACTCTGTTCTAATGACAGCAGCCGTAGCAACATGGGCCCTCAGATCCTCAAAAAGTTATACAGCTGCACCATTGCGAGCAAGGCACTATAGGGGATGGTGAGTACAGCCCAGTACATCACTGGGGAAGAGCTCCCTGCCACTCAGGACCTCTATACCAAGCAGTGACAAAGGAAGGCCCCCAAAAATTGTCAAAGACAACTGCCACCCAATCCATAGAATTTTCTCTCGTAACAGCAAGGCAAGTAGTGCCATTACACCATGTCTGGAAATAACAGCACACTGAACATAATCAACACCCAAGCCATAAGACTGCTAAATAGCTAATCACATTTTTTACCTGCATTGACCCTTTTTTGCACTAACCCTCTTGCACGGACTCTATGAGCACACACTGGACTCTACCCACACACTCACACCCCAACATACACACCTCCACACTCACACTTTCTTGCAATGTATTTCTGTCTGTAATAAAGCCCTTTTGTGGGGAAAAACTCATTCTGATTGACTGGGCCTGGCTCCCCAGTGGGTCGGCGCCCATGTGGGTGGGCCTATGCCCTCCCAGGCCCACCAACAGCTGTGCCCCTGCCCAGTCATGTGAAGGGCCTAATTTATTGATTTAAATTGACTGATTTCCTTATATGAACTGTAACTCAAAGTTTTATATTTTTGTTCAGTAAGCATAGCTACCTCAATTACCTCATTCCCATGCACATCTGTACTGGTGCTCCCTGTATATAGCCATGTTATTTTTACTCGTTATTGTTATTCACTATTCACTGTGTATTTATTCCTCATGTCGCTATTTATATAATATATTTTTTAATTGTTTTAAGCTTTATCTTTCGCTCTGCATTGTTGGCAAAGGACCCATAAGTAAGCATTTCACTGTTGTTTATGAAGCATGTGACAAATACATTTTATTAAGAATATGCTCTGCTGCGGCTTACAACTTTTACGCACGTGTTGAGCCCCTTCACAAACCTATTGTAAAACATTGTAAACTGGGGTCATGAACCCGAAAAAGCTCAAACGGACATATAGTATAGGTTACACGTGAGAATGCTATGCGACTCACCACCCACTTTGCATATTTTTTGATAAATGTTTATCCTATTTTTCAATCATTGAGTTTTTTAATTATTATTTTATTCACTTAATTAGGCTACGTTTCTATTGTTGTTTCATTTGTCGAGAGGTGAACCTGCAAGTAAGCATTTTGTTGCATTGTGTACTGCACGTATATCATGTGTATCTGACTACTATCTGACTAACGTGAACTTGAACACACGCAGTAGGCTACTTTGGGTCACCCTTGACAGTTTACTGTGCACATTTAACTGCTTCTACTCAATCATCGTGCAAGTGACAATTTCCAGTCCTCATGGGTATATTATAATAGTAACATGCATAATAATACAAAATCCAGTATACGGACTGGTTCGGATTTGAACTCACCTTGACAACGTCGTCGTTTAAGTACTTGGGGTCCCGGTTCACCAGATCGATCTCTTTCGTGTGGACGTCCTGCATCGTCTTCATCCCGCTCATACTGTCGTTATCCATTTCTTTGTTATTTGGTTTGTATATGTTCCCTTGTTTCCTGATGAACTGCGAGTGCAGAAATCCCTTGTAGTCCGGAGGGAAAGAAGAGAAGCGGGGTATAAATGAGTGGAGAGACGGGTAGAGAGCAGAGGATAGACGGACTGAGCGCACCAGAGTTAGCAGCCTACCCCAGCCTGAGATGGTTTTAAGGGAGAGCACCACACCCCTCTATAGCAGATATCCGTCTCTCGCCGCAAGGGGTCGTCACCAAGAACTCACACAATGCGTGTTAACGATGGTTATTAGGATGCTCTGTACACTGAGAACCTGTTTCACATAAGGCATCGCAAGCATATTTTCCAATCACGTAACTGTCGTCAAGTTTTACTGGAATGTGCATTTTTCGATTGGCTTAGCTAGTCTAATATAATTAACATTCTAAAACAAACACACCTTTGACTGACTTTGTGCGCATAATTATCTATGTGGATTAAAACCTAAATAATGCTCAGAATGTAAGAAGTGTAGTTTATTTATTAATAGGGGACAATGCACATTAATCAACATCAATATTACAATAATGCAACATCCATGTAAATGTGCCGGGGTTACGCAAAATATAATTTGCACCCAACGTCCCAGGGTAGGTAAGGGCAATTACACAGCCACAGTACAAATACTCACTAAAACAATAGAAAATACAAGTGAATAAATAACTGTAAATGTCTCATGTCATTGCTAATGGATAGAGGGGGCTTGCACATTCGCCCAGTAGGAGTGGGAGTAACGTTCACAACTAGGTGCCAAAAAAGATAACTATTGGCAAATAGGCTTTGGAGTTTAAAAGTTTCCCAATTTTCCAATGGCATTTTCGATAAATGTCAGAATGAGAATGAGCCAGATAAACTTTATTGCTCTCAGATGATGAAATATCTTCTAAAAACGTACAAATGTTTACAAATAATGGACAGCAGTGTCCAGAACAGAACCGAGAACCATACCTCGTCAGTTTCGCCGTCCTTGAGTCCACCAGTCATGCTGTCCCGCGCCTGAAGTGCGAACAGACCAGTGTGTCGTTGAACCAAGACAATATCAGCTTAACAGAGGAAGTAAAGCAATAACAGGAGGCGTGTGGAATATGGTGACGACTTGGAGGGCTCCTCCGGGGATATTACCAAATCCTGTCGCCTTATCTTTACGTTGCGCACATTGGAAGCACAATTAGTTACGCAGCTGGAGAGAACTAAGAGTAAATCTCGGCGCGCATCTGCATGGACTGAATTAATGTGTTTCATATTCGCTGAGCAGTCACCTGTGTACACTGTAAAACATTTCCTGTTGTTTTTAACTTACCATAAAGGTACAGTATGTTACTGTACCATATTTTACAGTATCCAATAATGTTACTGTGATCATTTTTGCTGTTGTTTTTATGGTAACTTACAGGCAGCTGTCTGCCTGTACCTTACACAAAACAACAGTACAGTGCATTACTGTACTAATTTTATGGTAATTGTAAAGAATTAATGAATGGACAGATTAAGGAGATGGGGTTTGCATTTTACAGTATTTGACCATAATTGCATGGGATTGGTGCAAGCAGGTTGGCCTCTAGGTATTGTGTTTACATATTACAGCAAATCAATGAATACCAGTTTGGAAGTCTTTGTTAAGGCCTCTAGAAGTGCAAGTGATATAAAATCCCACACTTAAGTATTTTATAATTGCACTTCTAGAGGCCTTAAAGGTCCCACACATTCATCCTATTTCCCAAGTAAAAATAGCATTTGAATGACCAAAACATCACCCATTATATCTTTATGCTATTAAAATGCTCAGAGTTGAATGCATTTGACCTTTTCTCTCATCTCTAACTATCAGGCAGCTTGAAAGAACCGGCTGAGTGGGCGGGGAGCTTATATTCATCAGCTCACCTTGACTGACAGCTCTTTAAAACACCCTTGTAGTCGTTGCCAGGTAACATGCTAAACAGTGGGCCACATGTCATTGATGACAGGGTAAACAATAGACTACTCATTCTGAGCTTAAATAGTATGCCTCAACCCATTTTCTCTGCAAAAGGCTTTAGTGGTCAACAGCTGAAAACGGACGGTTGGACGTCAGACAAACAGCATTACAGAATTCAGTTACTTCAATAATATACTTCACAAGAATTAGTCAAGTTTGAGTCAATTTAGAAGCTTAGACACAAGGGAATGTATATGAAAACAGCATACAATAAGTGTACTGGACAAGTTATTGGTGCCTCTGCATTAGCATTATAAATGACAATATGTTCAGATGTGTATTTATTGATCAGACATTCATTTGATCATTTACAATATGCCAGCATAGCCAAAATATTTATCAACATGAACACTCGTAAGAAATAAAAGGTGAGAAATAATGGAGACATCATTTGACATAAAGATAAAATAAAATAGAGCCGTAAGCCTAATATAGGCACCCGGCCGCCCTACATTGTGCAGGACCCATTGACTTGTACAATTTGTAACATTAATCTCCCGTCCGAATGCTTGAAAAAAAAACAATACAATGAAACAAAGTGTGAGATCATATCACGTAAAAGCGAATTACTTAGGCTTCAGGAAATGCAACCAACTGCATATATTGATGGGGAGTGGAGCAGGAGAGGAGGGGGTGCCACGTGTCCCGTTTCAATCAAGCAGGCTTCAGTCACCCCCAAGATTGAAGCGGGAGACAAATCCAGCTATGGCCTCCTCCTTGTCAGGCCTGTCACACTGGGCAGACTCCTACGGCGCTGGATCAGGGGTGACCTTGTCGAAGAGGAGATCCAGGAGCCTGTCTACGTAGCCTGTAATGTTTTTGAAAAGGTAAATATTTCTAAAATGGGTAGTTAATTTAGTTTCTTTTCATTTACTGTTGTAACGTTCGTTGTTTGAAGGAGACCAAGGCGCAGCGTAATTTGTGGTCATCATATTTATTTAAATGAGAACCAGCAACAAAATGAAACCAAAACGAACATTCCGTAGGCTACACGAGCTGTACAAAAACAAGATCCCACAACATAGGTGGGAAAAAAGGCTACCTAAGTATGATTCCCAATCAGAGACAACGATAGACAGCTGCCTCGGATTGGGAACCACGCTCGGCCAAACACAAAGAAATACAAAACATAGAATGCCCACCCCACATCACACCCTGACCTCACCAAATAGAGAAATAAAACGGCTCTCTAAGGTCAGGGCGTGACAACTGTTCTGAGTTATTATGCTATCAATTCATTTATCTAGTGATCTACTCATACAACAATTTTGTTTTCTGGTGTTTTTGAAGTACTCAATTTTAAATATGCAATATTTGGTTGTGCACTTTTTTGTGAAACTTTTGAATGTTTGTATTTGGAAATGTTGGTGTGCCTGTAATGCTCAATTGGTGCAGATTTGAAATGAATACCTATGACTAACAGTATGTTGGGTCTGTCTTCACAGGTCTCACAGCATATCCAGCCTTCTTGTCAAGGGTTATTAAAGTGTTGTGGTTGCAGGTTCACCTGACACATCTAAAAACCTTTTTATTTTGGGGTGTTTTTTATAGGCCACCAAGTGCTAACAGTCAGTATCTAAATAATATGTGTGAAATGCTTGATAGTGTAAGTGATGTAAACAGAGAGAGATCTACTTTCTTGGGGACCTGAATATTGACTGGTTTTCATCAAGCTGTCTGCTCAAGAGGAAGCTTCTCACTGTAACCAGTGCCTGTAATCTGGTTCAGGTTATTAATCAACCTACCAGGGTGTTTACAAACACTACAGGAACAAGATCATCCACATTTTTACTAATACTGTAGAATTGTAACATTCGTCGTCGGAATGAGACCAAAGCGCAGCGTGGAAAGTGTTCATGATTTAATGTTCGCAAAAAACACTCAAACAAAATGACAAACGGAGAAAACGAAAGCGCACAGTTCTGTCAGGCAAACAACCTAAACAGAAAACAACACCCCACAAAACCCGAACGGAAAATGACAACTTATATATGATCCCCAATCAGAGACAACGATAGACAGCTGCCTCTGATTGGGAACCACACACGGCAAAACAACAAAGAAATAGAAAACATAGATTTTCCCACCCAAGTCACACCCTGACCTAACCAAACATAGAGAATAAATAAGGATCTCTAAGGTCAGGGCGTGACAAGAATGTTGTTTAAAAGCTTTTTCCGTACTCATTGAATGCAGTGATCACAATATAGTGGCTATATCCAGGAAAGCCAAAGTTCCAAAGCTGGACCTAAAATAGTGTATAAGAGATCATACTAAATATTTCTTATGTGGATGATGATAAAACAATTTGTTGGTCTGATGTGATTAATAAGGACCATCTTTCAGACACTGCACTTGATGAATTTATGAAATTGCTTCTTCCAATTATTGATAAACATGCACATGTTATGAAACTGACTGTTATAACTGTTAAAGCTCCATGGATTGATGAGGAATTGACCATAACCTGTTGTTGAGAACACTTATGTAATGGCTTTTCAACCTTATTGTGGATTCAGAGATATCTATCCAATAGAACTCAGAGGCTTCTCTAATGTGAGAAATGTAAAGTGTGGTGTACCTCAGGGCAGATCTCTAGGCCCTTTTCTATTCTTCTATGACCTTTTCTATTTTTACCAATGACCTGTCACTGGCATTAAACAAAGCATGTGTGTCCATCTATGCTGATGACTCCACCATATACGCATCAGCAACCATAGCTATTTAAGTCACTAAAACCCTTAACAAATAGTTGCAGTCTTTTTTGGAATGGGTGGCCAGTAATAAACAACTGAACAACTCCTGAACAACTCTAAAACTAAGAGCATTGTATTTGGTACAAATAATTTCCTAAATTCTAGACTTCAGCTAAATCTGGTAATGAATGGTGTGGCTGAAAGTTGTGGAGACTAAATTACTTGGTGTTACCTTAGATCGTAAACTGTCATGGTCAAAACATATGAATTAAATAATTGTAAAGATGGGGAGAGGTCTGTCCGTAATAAAGAGATGCTTTCGCTTTTTTGACACCACACTCCACAAAGCAAGTCAAATCAAATCAAATCAAATGTATTTATATAGCCCTTCTTACATCAGCTAATATCTCAAAGTGCTGTACAGAAACCCAGCCTAAAACCCCAAACAGCAAGCTATGCAGGTGTAGAAGCACGGTGTCTAGGAAAACCCCCCTAGAAAGGCCAAAACCTAGGAAGAAACCTAGAGAGGAACCAGGCTATGAGGGCCAGGCTAACAAAGGCTTCCAAACTGGCAGTGACTATAGGGTAAAACAGACCTAAGGACGTACCATGCAACCACTAGTGGTCAAAAGGTTTTTGGCGCTCCAGAAATACAGTACGCTAGTGTATTCTGTAGGGTGGAATTACAGTACCATTCGAAATACAGCAATTATTTCCCTGCCCACAACATTTTCCCACAATGCACCACAATTTACAGTATGCTGCAGTATAATGCTTCACAGTATTTTACTGTCGATAAATGTACACATTTACAAATAAATCAATGTTTTTCATTACAGTGGAATATTTCTAAATCATATAAATGTTGTACACACCTTGTTTGGTTGGTTCACTTCAGACCTTGATGTCTCTCAATCCTATCACTCAGAATTGTTTGAAAAAGCTGCAAGTTGCCAACCCAACAATGCTGTGAGGTTACAGTAATGTACTGTTAAACCAAAGTATCTTTGGAATTTGCAGTATAAGTTTCTGTTTACGCTTAGTCACCCTGAGTGCATTGCCATTTACAGCAATTTACTGTAAATAATGAATACAGTACTTTACTGTTAGTTTTTATTGTTAATACTGTACAAACAACAACGTTTTACAGTGTAGACAAGCAGCGCAGCAGGATGAAACAGTAACTCGTCATTAACCTGCCACGACACATTATGCAGCAGCTATGGAGAAATTGACGTGATCTGTTCAACTACTAGATGGTGTTTTCAAGTTGGCCTGTGTGTGTGTGTGTGTGTGTGTGTGTGTGTGTGTGTGTGTGTGTGTGTGTGTGTGTGTGTGTGTGTGTGTGTGTGTGTGTGTGTGTGTGTGTGTGTGTGTGTGCGTGCACACGTGTTTGCGTGCGTGCGTGCTTGTGTGTAGGTTACCTGTGTCATTTCTGTTGGAAACAGTATGACTTTTCTGAGTAAAATATAGATTTCTCCCCAGCCCAATGCTCTGTCAGGATTAGGAACCTGCTCAGAGGGGTATACCACTAAGCAAGCTAGATCTACTCAGGCTTTTAGCTAGCCTGCTTCAGTTAGATTTACATTCCAGCCCAGGCTTCATCCGTACTACAACGGTGGATATTGCTTGTCCGCGTGCCGCTAAATATAGGAGGCTTGTAAATGCTCGTGCATGTCGCAAGTGCCTAGTCGAATGTCGAACTCTTCAGTGAGACAATGCTGAAACATCAATCCATGGGCGAGTCAGTGCCACATTGGAATTTTTGCCGAAATCAACATGAAATAAAAGTTATCTTGCAGATTCAGCATGATATGGTGTGACATAGGCTTTTAGAAGTGCAGTCTTTCTATTATTACTTATCGTTAATGCCGTCTTTGATGCTTATAAATGCACAAGGCACCTTTTTCCTACTCCTATTGATAAAATACTTGTATAAAGTCATACAAGAGTTTTACAGTGCATGAACTTCCAAATGCATCCTGTCATTATACTGAAATTGGGGACTGTGAAGAGACCCCTGGTGGCATGTCTTGTGGGTTATGTATGGGTGTCTGAGCTGAATGTTATTTGATTATGCAGACAATCTGGAATTTTCATTACAGTAATATAGGTTAAATAAAAACTAGAAGAGAAGCAGTTCATCTCTTGTCAACCCTCAACGAGGAAAGACTGGTATGCATGTTGTTGATGTTAGTTCTGTATGTGCAGTTTAGGGCTGCTCTGTTCTGAGCCAGCTAAAGCTTTGCTAGGTCTTTCTTTGCTGCACTTAACCATATAAACGGACAGTAATCGAGATGGAACTTGTAAAGATAATCGTCTGGAGAAGGAGAGGAGGACCAAAGTTCAGCGTGGTACGTATCCATAACTTTTAATCAAGATGAATACACGAACAAACACAACAAAACGACCAACGAACAGTTCTGACAGGTGGAACAAACACTTACCAGAAATTAACCACCCACAAACACAGGTGGGAACAGGCTACCTAAGTATGATTCTCAATCAGAGACAACGATAGACAGCTGCCTCTGATTGAGAACCACACACGGCCAAACACAAAGAAATAGACATCATAGAACACCAGACATAGAATGCCCACCCAAACTCACGCCCTGACAAACCAAATTAGAGACATAAAAAGGATCTCTACGGTCAGGGCGTGACAGAACTGAACAACTAGTACAGTTGATTTTTGTAAAAAAAATAAAAAAAAGACACAGTACCGGTCAAAGGTTTGGACACACATACTCATTCAAGGGTTTTTCTTTATTTTTACTATTTTCTACATTGTAGAATAATAGTGAAGACATCAAAACTATGAAATAACACATATGGAATCATGTAGTAACCAAAACTTTGTTCAACAAATCAAAATATATTTTATATTTGAGATTCTTCAACTAGCCACCATTTGCCTTGACGACAGCTTTGCACACATCTTCACAACAACTTTGTCAATGTGACTTAACCATAATAGTTGACCATCCAATGTTATACCTAGCAGTTTAGCTTCTTCAGTTATTTCCATGGCCACACCCTTGATACACAACTCCTGTCGAGGTTTAGGTCTTAGAGAATGTTTTGAACCAAATACAAAGCTTTTAGTTTGAGATATCTAAGACCAATGTATTATTAATAACTCATTCTGATACTGAGTGTAACTCCTCATTTAGAATTTCCGTTAGCTCACTGGCTTTGGGTGCTGACATATAGAGTGTTGAATCATTCGCACACATAGTCCTTCTAGCTTTATGTATGACCAGTGGCAAATCATTTGTAAAAATAGAGAAGACTAACTGCCCTGAGATACACCACACTGTACATATCTGATGTGAGAGAAGATTCCATTGAATAACAATACATCACCAACCATGTGACGGCAGGTGATGTAAAGCCATCGTACTGTATGTGAGCTTCTTCAATAACAATGTATGATCGATAACAGCAAAGACTGCGCTGAGCTCTAACAATACAGCTTCAACTTTCATCTTATTATCCATTTATTTGAACCAATCACCTGTCATTTGAGTCAGTGCTGTGCAAGTTGAGTGCCCTTCTCTATACGCATGCTGAAAGTCAGTAGTTAACCTGTTCTCTGAAAAATAGCATTTTATTTGGTCATACACAGTTCTCTCCATCAGATTACCAAGAGCAGGCAGCAAACTGACTGGGCAGCTGTTAGAGCCAGCAAAGGGTGTTTTACTATTTTTAGGCAGTGGAATTACTTCAGCTTCCGTCCACGCCTGTGGACACACACACTCCTTTAGGCTTTAGTTAAAGATATAGCACATTGGTAGCAGACCGTATTAGCAACCCTTTCTCAATAGTTTCCCATTATGGTCGTCTATACCTGGTAGGTATCATTATAGATGGATAAGAATCGTTTTTCGAACTCTCCTACACTAACTTGCCCAAATTGAAAATGGCGATCCTTCTCTTTCATTATTATGTGTTTTATCTGAAAATGTGATGGTTCACTGTTCAATTTTGTCATTTCACATCTGAGTTTTTCTAGTGAAATAGTCACTATCGAACGTTTTTGGCAATATCGAACGTTTTTGTTTTATATGACCCATCAACGATGGAGATGAATTGGGTTTTCTGACCATTATATAATTTATTAAGGTACTCCAAAGTCTTTTAATTTCTCTTGGTTTATAATTTATCTTGTTTTGGTAACATAATTTATTTTTATTTTTGTTAAGTTAGTCACAATATTTATGAATTTACAGTATGTCAACCAATCAGCTGAGCAGCATGACTTGTTTGCCACCTCTTCTGCATAATTTCTTTGAACCAATCAAACGTTCAATTCATCATCAATCCAGAGGACTCTAACAGTTCTCACAGTTCATTTCTTACCAGGTGCATGCTTGTCAACAACTTGCATGAATCATTTTACAAATACTTCCAGTGCTGCGTCTGTATTCACTTCTTCATACACATCAGACCAACATAAAGGTTTTACATCTTCAACAAAAGAGTCCTGAGAAAACATACCTTTGCCTGGTTTCCATGTGCCATATATTTTTCAATTGTGCTGTGATGTTTTACATAATTTTTTTTTATATACATGTTTTACGTACATACATTTACATACATACAACCTTTCTAACCGTATAGTATCCACAGATTGTGAGCTAAAGATGAAAACCTTTCCTACAAGTATTATTATTTTATTTATTGACTGACTATGGCTTTCCAAATCGCTTAGCACTGCTATTTGTAAGGTTCATTTTAAGTAAGTGTTGTGATTTTTTAACCATTCCTGAACCCCTGACCAGAAACAAGTTACATAGGGGAATTACCAGAATAAATGATCTAGTGATTCTGTCTCTTTGCAGCAAAACTTACAGAGCTGAGATTGTTGTATGCCCGAAATATAAAAGTGAAATAATAAATATTTAGGTTATATTGAAGCATTAGGTTCTAGGTGCGCAAAGAATAGCCGTTCAGATCGGAAAGGAGGCAGTGTGCCTAAGCTTTCCTGAATAACTGGGCCAGCTAGGAGCATACAGTGCTTTCAGAAAGTGAAATGGATTAAATAGAAAAACATTCTCACCCA
This sequence comes from Salvelinus alpinus, assembly GCF_045679555.1. NCBI lineage: Eukaryota > Metazoa > Chordata > Actinopteri > Salmoniformes > Salmonidae > Salvelinus > Salvelinus alpinus. Next base: position 51,210,661 of record NC_092100.1, read on the forward strand.
TCTACACACAATTCCCCATAATGACAGTGAAAACAGGTTTTTACAAATGTTTTCTAATTGAATGACAATGAAATACAGAAATATCTCATTTACATAAGTATTCAAACCCCTGAATCAATGCATGTTATTATCCCATTTGGCAGTGATTACAGTTGTGAGTTGTTCTTGATTGTACAACATTTGCCCATTACTATTTTCAGAATTCTTCAAGCTCTGTCAAATTGGTTGTTGATCATTGCTAGATTTTCAAGCAGATTTAAGTTAAAACTGTAGCTCAGCCACTCAGGAACATTCACTGTTTCCTTGGTAGGCAACTCCAGTATAGATTTGGCCTTGTGTTTTTGGTTATTGTCCTGCTGAGAGTTGGATTCATCTTCCAGTGTCTGGTGTAAAGCAGACTGAACCAGAGTTTCCGCTAGGATTTTGCCTGTGCTTAGCTCCATTCCATTCCATACCCCCCCCCCCCCCCCATAAAACTCCCCAGTCCTTAACGATTACAATCATACCCATAACATGATGCAGCCACCACTATCCTTGAAAATATGGAGAGTGGTACTCAGTAATGTGACGCATTGGATTTGCTCCAAATATAACACTGTTTTCAGGACAAGGAGTTAATTGCCTTCTCACATTTTTTTCAGTATTACTTTAGTGCCTTGTCGCAAACAAGTTGCATGTTTTGGAATATTTGTATTCTGTACAGCCTTCCTTCTTTTCACTCTGTCATTTAGGTTAGTATTGTGGAGTAACTACAAAATTGTTGATCCATCCTCAGTTTTCTCTTATCACCTCCATTAAACTCTGTAACTGTGTTAAAGTCACCATTGGCCTCATGGTGAAGTCCTTGAGCGGTTTACATTCTCTCTGGCAATTGAGTTAGGAAGGACGCCTGTATCGTTGTAGTGACTGGGTGTATTGATACACCGTCCAAAGTGTAATTCATAACTGCACCATGCTCAAAAGGATATTCAATGTCTGCTTTTTGTATTTATACCCATCTACCGTTAGGTGCCCTTCTTTGTGAGGCATCCCTGGTCTTTGTGGTTGAATCTGTGTTTGAAATTCTTTGCTCGACTGAGGGACCTTTCATATAATTGGATGTGTGGGGTACAGAGATGAGGTAGTCATTCAAAACTCATGTTAATAAACACTATTATTGCACACAGAGTCCATGCAACTTATTCTGTGACTTGTAAAGACATTTTTAACTCCTGAACTTATTTAGGCTTGCCATAACAAAGGGTTGAAATACTTGTTTGTTTTTTTATGTTTTTTTTCCACTTTGACATTATGTGTGTTGGCCAGTGACCAAAAATGTAACTTGTATCAATTTTAAACTCAGGCTGTTACACAACAACATGTGGAAAGAGTCAAGGGGTGTAAATACTTTCTGAAAGCTCTGTATGTGGCCACATTATTATAGGACGACTTGGGAGAACGATGATTCCCAAAAGACATCAGTATCAGAAGTAAAATTACAGCCAGACTGGCCTGCTACTGTGCTTTTCTAGACCTTATAAACTGTCTAGAGTAAACCCACAACTGATCAAAATGGAATCAGACATTCAAATCACAGGGATTTTGCACCGTTACTCAAATTACATTTTCACTGCAGTCTACAGCCTAGAGCAGAATTTTGTACTCACTTGAAAACAATAATGCTATGATTCATTGCATTGTGGGTGTTGTAGGCTAGTTTATAGGTAGGACATTTTTATTGTCACTAAACAAGATCAATGGGGGAGCTTTTTGAGCTGTCTGTCTCATGTCTTCAATGTTCTTTCATGCACAATGACACGCGTAACCCTCTACGCTGCCTATCATCTATTCCCCTATGTTCTTGTGGATGTATGTTGAAAATAGTTGCAACCTTTAATGATTTTACGTGTGGTATGATTGCTAGTCAGCCTATTGCAGATCTGGATAAACGATCCACCCACCACTATTGTCACAATGAATTGTAGATAGAGGGCAGATGGATTGTTAGACTGGTAGACTACATTGACCTGTGGTATAGTAATCGAGCAGAAAAGTGTAGTGCATAAGGGAGGGACCAAATTACCTTGATAGGGGAGGCGTGGTCAAGCAGAAGAGTAAATGTGGCTAGGATGGAAGAAATTATATCATAAAACCTGCAAAAGGGTGAATGTAAACCTGGGGAAATGTGCACTATCCTCCACTGTACCCAATAAAAAAAACACACAACCCTCCCAAAAGCAAAACAAAAAGAAGGTATGAATCCCCTATTTTGGACCAACCCCCCACCCCAGTAAATTTCAAACTGTAAATATCAGTATGGAATATTCCTTACATTCTACCAAGTCAGTAAAATGCTGTATTTATGTAACCCTGTAGGTTATTATCAGTATGGAATATTCTGGTATGGAATATTCTTCCATATTCTACCAAATCAGTATTGTGCTGTGTAAACCTGTAGATTATCAGCAGAGCCCCAGGTCGTGTTGCAATAGACCCACAGGGTCAGGCAGAGGCAGTTCTTCTTCTCTCTGTATTGGAATGTGTCTTATGCAATCAGACCAGCTCAGTTAGTGATTTACAACTCGTCTCTCTCACTGAGACTGAGAAACATATCTCCTATCACAGTTCTCATCATTTTCTATGACAGAGAGACACGCAGCAATACTCAGATTTTTTTTAGAAATAATGATCTTTATTTGATGCAGAATAGGAACACTTTTGGTACTTTTTACAAATCAAAGAATAAGTCTCGTTTGTTGAGCTCAATTAGAATCACATCATGCCATTTACCATTTTTGCTACATAAAAACAATAACTCCACACCTGTGTGTTCTATTGCACAATCACACCTCCAATTTCCTCTCAGCACTGAAGAGATAACTCAGCCAAGTACAGACATGGTCTATTGACTGGCTGGGTGGCAAGCTGTCAACCGCCTCGCTTAGCCAAAGGATTAGAAGTTACTGACAGAATCGCTGCGTTTGGTTGTCCCATTAAAACAAAGCACAAGCGTGCCTCTGAAATGACACCCTATACCCTATATAGCCCACTACTTTTTAGGGAATAGGGTGCCATTTTGGACAAAGCCAAGGTTTTGTGTGACGTATTATACGATAAGTTGTGAAGAACTGGTGGCACTATCTGCTAGATTCTCTCCACACTTGGGTTCTGACGTCAAAGAATAAGGCAAGCTAGTTGCTCTACGGCTTTTAGAAAGCTCAGCGGCACCTAGGCCCACGACCATGTACCTGACTGTATAGAATAAACCAGAGTAGTAAACTCATCTTAGATACTTAACATAAAAGTTCTGTCCAGTTTTTTCACGACTCACAGAAACATGGGCCGTCAAGAAACATGGCAATTGTGCATAAATAATTAGTTCGAAAGCCAATACTCAGACAACCCACCCTTTTGTTTATTATATTAAACATGTAAAAGTCCAGCTTCTGTTCAAAATATATACAACTGTCTTAGGTCTTTACTAGGTAGGTTGTCTTTGTGTGAAAGCAAATGTCCAAAATGTATCCAAAGCACTGTGAGATTAACACAGCAGCAGCCAAATAAGGCTGGAGAAGGATAAGCTGCATCTCAGCATCTAGGATCAGTGTACACTCTATTACAGAAAACATATGAAGCAATTCATTCATTCAAATTCCATCTGAATCCTCTGCTATATATCCACAACACATAAAAAGCAGAAACTACACAAACATTACATGTCTGATGCCAGGAATGTTGTGATGCCTAACTGGCCAATATACTGTTGCCCTGATCTGATCCTTTATGATTAAAACAGTTATTTTTTAGCATCAAAATAATGGAATGACAATAATTTATTTTGGTCACAACTGCACAATTGTCCTTTTGGCAGAATACATCAAAACTGATTCTAAATGCTACACAACCACTTCTATGAACAGTGGACATTCTGATTTATCATGTGAATCTTGAAATTTCCAAATGACATAAATGATCATGTTGGATCATCTTATTACCCAGATGGTGCTGTGGTGTTGTCAAAGGGAAGTTTACCCTAATCATCCTTTATGAGCGCTCGTAACTTATCAGTTGCACTTATATGCTCTACCATAATTCCACCACATGGTGTGTCGATGTTGGCTTCATAAAGCTATTATATATTTCAACGCAAACATAAGTAAATGATATCTTCACTTTTTTAAGACTTACCTCAAATTATTTACTTATTTTTCCCACTTAGAAATAGGTTAAAAAAAAAGTGAAGATATCCTGTAACTTCTGAACCCCCACCCCCATAACAAAGACCCTATCAGTTGTCCATGGCCTTGACGTGGACAGAGGACAGACACCTGCCCATACTGTGGAAGAGGGGGGTGACAAAAATGTCTGTAAGGCTGCTCCAGACCACCTGGACAGAGGGCAGGGCCATCAGACAGCTCCGCACCACCGGCATCAACACCCTGGAAGGAGGAGGACCACAAAAGCAGGTTTCACTTTGCATCGCGCACACACACACACACAGTATTCTTCAAATGCACAGAATGTGTAGGCATAGGTATTACCTACATACATATGACATTACGGGGAACATTTAACCTTGTGTTGGGTGTAATATCAGATGCATGAGGTGTTCCTTACAAGTTCCGTTTGCTGCAGAGTCCAGAGTATCCTCGCAACATGAATTCTAACACAGCCTTCTCGATCCTCTTACTTTGTCCATTTTGGATATGCATAAACAGTTCATGCAGACTTTATGAATGCTTGGAGCTTGCAGTATGTATTACGTGTGGCAGGAAGCCTAACAGTTAGAGCTGTTGGACCAGCAACCGAAAGGTCACGGTTTTGAATACCCGCGCCGGCAAGGTGAAAAACGTGTCCATGTGCGCTTGTGCAAGGCACTTAACCCTAATTTATTATAGTGCCATCTTTAGTGCCACGACATCTTGTGACACTATCTATCAGACACATCCCAGACGTCTATTGACCAGCCACAGGGTCAACTGTTTCTCATTGTTCCCATTCCATCCTCTACTGATCCCTGCTCTGTCACCAAAGCCATATTTAAAAGGCTTATCCTCCATAAAAGCTGTGACAGACAGTGCAGACGGACTCTTCCTCATCACAAATGGCACCCTATTCCCAATATAAAGCACTACTTTTCAAATCAAATCCCATCTTATTGGTCACATATGTAACGGATGTGAAATGGCTAGCTAGTTAGCGGGTATGCCCTACTAGCATTTCAATCAGTTACGTCACTTGCTCTGAGACTTAAGTAGGGTTTCCCCTTGCTCTGCAAGGGCCGCGGCTTTTGTGGAGCGATGGGTAACGACGCTTCGTGGGTGTCAGTTGTTGATGTGTGCAGAGGGTCCCTGGTTCGCGCCCGTGTCGGGGCGAGGGGACGTACTAAAGTTATACTGTTACACATACACATATTTAACAGATGTTATTGTGGGTGTAGCAAAATGCTTGTGTTCCCAGCTCCAACAGTGCAGTAATATCTAACAATACACAATACACACAAATCTAAAAAGTTAAAGAATGGAATTAAGAAATCTAAAAACATTAGAACAAGCAATGTCAGAGTCCGGAGTATACAGTGCATTCGGAAAGCATTCAAATCCCTTGCCTTTTTCCACATTTTGTTATGTTATAGCCTTATTCTAAAATGGATTAAATAACATTTCCTTGATGGGTTAAATAAAAACATTTCCTCGTCAATCTACACACAATACCATATAATGACAAAGTGAAAATAGGTTTTTAGAATTTTTAACAAAAATTAAAAAACAGACCTTATTTACATAAGTAGAACTCTGAACCAGGATTGTGTCAAGGCACAGATCTGGGGAAGGGTACCAAAACATTTCTGCAGCATTGAAGGTCCCCAAGAACACATTGGCCTCCATCATTCTTAGATGGAAGAAGTTTGGACCCACCACGACTCTTCCTAGAAGTGGCCCCGCCGGCCAAACTGAGCAATTGGGGAAAAGGGCCTTGGTCAGGGAGGTGACCAACAACCCGATGGTCACTCTGACAGAGCTACAGACTTCCTCTGTGGAGATGGGAGAACCTCCCAGAAGGACAACCATCTCTGCAGCACTCCACCTATCAGGCCTTTATGGTAGAGTGGCCAGACAGAAGCCACTCCTCAGTAAAAGGCACATGACCGCCCGCTTGGAGTTTGCCAAAATGCACCTAAAGGACTCTCAGACCATGAGAAACAAGATTATCTGGTTTGATGATACCAAGATCGAACTCTGTAGGGGACAGGGTGCCATTTGAGATCCAACCCATTGACTTTTGGCAAAAATCTATTCTTCGGAGAGACTGAGACATTGAGACATGGGGAAACTAGTCCATAATCTGTACTAAAGGTCATAAGACAGTTACTTTGTGACTTGCCCACAAAACATGCCCACAAAACATGCCCACAAGAAATCTGTAGCCTATCTATTCTAGTGGAATGTCCCACCCTCCTCTGAAAACAGGCCTACAGTGCTGCAAGGCAGACTAGAATGCCAACTATCTGGCAGGGGTTATGGGGGCTTTTTTCCCATTACCAGCTGAACACTGCATTCCTCCTAACTTTCCATAAAGTGCCTCACTTGGGCACAGATCTGGTGTTGTTTTAGCAAGCAGCCCCTTAGCTAAGTGACTCTTAGGCAGATTTTGTGAATGTCAGGAGTTGCATGGTTTGCCTTCAACCTAACCACTGTGTCCTCTGGCATGGATACAGCACATAATGCAAAACAAGCCTATATATGGAAAAGCTATGCCATAATTGCCTAAATAAAGTAAAAACAATGACAATGCGTTCATAGTTGTACCCTACATATGATATTAATTGTATAAATGTATATGTCAGTATGCCTACTGGTCTTTCTGTGCAAACTGTCTGCAATGGGTCAAAACAAATAGGCAGCAGAGCAGGCAATGGAAAATGTGGCCCTTGGCCAAGCTCTGAAACAACAAGATAGCATGTGATGTGTTCCTACCAAATATGAATACAGCTGAGGACCCCGAAGACTATCCCGATGATAAATGCCATGGGAACGGCGAGGATGGTGGTCAGTATTCGGTAGAATACATATTTGAACAGTTCGAAGACGGCGTGGCTTCCTATCCATACTCTGTCGAAGCTGTGGCTGGAACTGGGCTCTGCGATCACATCGTCAAAACCAACCTGGGGAAGGAGACAAGCGCTTGTCAGGAATCAGTCATGGACTCACTCCCACACCCATTTGTCATATTCTGTCCAAACAAACATATTAGCAGGAGTTTACAGCCAACATGGAAACTAAACACACAGGCAATGGCGCATGACATTTTCATTTATTATGCATGAATAAAATGTTTGCTTATGATTAGTTTATTACATATGGCAAAACGACAATAACGAAAGTATTGATCTACAGCTTATTCGTCCACTGGTGTTTACTTTGTGAAAACCGGAGCGCACGGTGCGCTGAGACACTGATACAGTAGTTTACCTTTAAGTGCGCGTTTATGTCATTGGGATCTCGGTCTGGGATCGCCGCGTAGACGTAGTCTTTTTTCGACAAAATCGGTTCTATTGATCTGTTGAACTCGTCCTCGTCCATGATGATACTCGTCTCGTAATTCTCCCTTTCGAGACCCATTTTCACTTCACAGACGGCGCGGTGGGCAGCGGAGAGCTCTCGTTGGTAGCGCTCTCTGCATTTGTGTCTGTGCCTGCGCGCATGAAACGGTCCCACGCCCCGCGCGGAAAGCGGCGCAACGTAGTGTAGACACAACAAGCAAAGTCACGTCCCCATACTATTTGCACTGTTTGACTCTATATTTGTTCAAGAATTCGTCAGATGTATCAAATAATCTGAACTCGGCTATATTTGGCAAAATAGTGTAACGACCCTGGGTTTATAAGCGCGGAAATCGACTCTGCCGCTGGAGCATGCTTTTGCGGCACAGTCGATAGCGCGCCGGACCTCGGGCTAGGAGGTCGAGGGTTCGAGACCTGCTCCCTGCCTGTTTCATTACATTGGTGTCGGAAGTGATCGGACCTCGCATCCACGACAGTGCGTGTGCTTGGCCGGTGAGCGCGTTCCTGTAAAACGTAAAGTCGCAAGCTAGCGCGAGGACGCGCTCTTTGAAAGGAGGGAGTAGTGTAACGACCCTGGGTTTATAAGCGCGGAAATCGACTCTGCCGCTGGAGCATGCTTTTGCGGCACAGTCGATAGCGCGCCGGACCTCGGGCTAGGAGGTCGAGGGTTCGAGACCTGCTCCCTGCCTGTTTCATTACAATAGTAATTGACGTTAGTTAACCATTGGACATGATTTGTTTATCTTAACATTTGTGTAGGCTATACACACTAGTCATCTTTTTTTATACATTTTAGTCATTTAGCAGATGCTCTTATCCAGAGAGCATTTACAGGTGTAATTTGGGTTAACTCCCTTGCTCAAGGACATGACAGATTTTCACCTAGTCAGCTTGGGGGTTTGAATCAGGGGCTTTTCAGATACTGGACCAACACTTTTAACCACTAGGCTACCTGCCACCACAAGACTTCTTCATGCACCATTCACCATTCAGATAATCATGAGGTGTCTGAGTGCCAAGTCACAAAAGGCCTTAATCATCACACTCCTCACAGTAGCCTGTTTGATAACATTAGTCTCCTTCCTTCACTTCCTCTCTTTTTCCTCCTCCTCCACTATCACAATCTCCAATTAAAAGGGATGTGGAGGAGGGCGAGGAGGATAAAATAAGAGGGATGTGTATGTGAGTTTGGGAAACGTGTGTGTGTGTGTGTGTGTGTGTGTGTGTGTGTGTGTGTGTGTGTGTGTGTGTGTGTGTGTGTGTGTGTGTGTGTGTGTGTGTGTGTGTGTGTGTGTGTGTGTGTGTGTGTGTGTGTGTGCATGCGTGTATGTGTGTAAAGGAACATTGAGTGCATTTTGTGCATGTCTTCAGGAGGTTCTTGCAGATTTATTGCACGTATTTATTGAGTTCAGTGACCTTTCCTTCTGCCAATAGTGAACATACTTGGGAGCAATTTTAGAATCGCTCTGTCTTCATATTTTTAAAACCAGGCACAGGAGGCTGCTGAGGGGAGAACGGCTCATAATAATGGCAGGAAAGCACCAGATGGAATGGCATTGAAAACCTCAAAACTATGTGTTTGTTACAATTCCATTCCAGTTATTACCACGAGCCGTTCCCCTCAATTAAGGTGCCACCAACCTTCTTTGAAGCCAGGATATACAGTTGAAGTCGGGAGTTTACATATACCTTAGCCAAATACATTTAAACTCAGTTTTTCACAATTCCTGACATTTAATCCTAGTAAAAATTCCCAGTCTTAGGTCAGTTAGGATCACCACTTTATTTTAATAATGTGAAATGTCAGAATAATAGTAGAGAATGATATTATTTCAGCTTTTATTTCTTTCATCACATTCCCAGTGGGTCAGAAGTTTACATACACGCAATTAGTATTTGGTAGCATTGCCTTTAAATTGTTTAACTTAGGTCAAATGTCTTGGCTAGCCTTCCACAAGCTTCCCACAATAAGTTGGGTGAATTTTGGCCCATTCCACCTGACAGAGCTGGTGTCAGAGTCAGGTTTGTAGGCCTCCTTGCACGCACCCACTTTTTCAGTTCTGCCCACAGATTTTCTTTAGGATTGAGGTCAGGGCTTTGTGATGGCCACTCCAATACCTTGACTTTGTTGTCCTTAAGCCATTTTGCCACAACTTTGGAAGTATGCTTGGGGTCATTGTCCATTTGGAAGACCCATTTGCGACCAAGTTTTAACTTCCTGACTGATGTCTTGAGATGTTGCTTCAATATATCCAGATCATTTTCCTGCCTCATAATGCCATCTATTTTGTGAAGTGCACCAGTCCCTCCTGCAGCAAAGCACCCCCACAACATGATGCTGCCACCTCCGTGCTTCATGGTTGGGATGGTGTTCTTCGGCTTGCAAGCCTCCCCCCTTTTCCCTCCAAACATAACGATGGTCATTATGGCCAAACAGCTCTATTTTTGTTTCATCAGACCAGAGGACATTTCTCCAAAAAGGGCGATCTTTGTGATCTTTCTGATCTGGCTTTTTTTATGGTGGTTTTGGAGCAGTGGCTTCTTCCTTGCTGAGCGGCCTTTCAGGTTATGTCGATATAGTACTTGTTTTACTGTGGATATAGATACTTTTGTACCTATTTCCTCCAGCAGCTTCACAAGGTCCTTTGCTGTTGTTCTGGGTTTGATTTGCACTTTTCGCACCAAAGTACGTTCATCTCTAGGAGACAGAACGCATCTCCTTCCTGAGCAGTATGACGGCTGCGTGGTCCCATGGTGTTTATACTTGCGTACTATTTTCTGTACAGATGAACATGGTACCTTCAGGCGTTTGGAAATTGCTCCCAAGGATGAACCAGACTTGTGGAGGTCTACAATTTTTTTCTGAGGTCTTAGTTGTTTTCTTTTGATTGATTTTCCCATGATGTCTAGCAAAGAGGAACTGAGTTTGAAGGTAGTCCTTGAAATATATCCACAGGTACACCTCCAATTGACTCAAATTATGTAAATTAGCCTATCAGAAGCTTCTAAAGCAATGACATCATTTTCTGGAATTTTCCAAGCTGTTTAAAGGCACAGTCAACTTAGTGTATGTAAACTTCTGACCCACTGGAATTGTGATACAGTGAAATATAAGTGAAATAATGTCTGTAAACAATTGTTGGAAAAATTACTTGTGTCATGCACAAAGTAGATGTCCTAACCGACTTGCCAAAACTATAGTTTGTTAACAATACATTTGTGGAGTGATTGAAAAATGAGTTTTAAATAATTCCAACCTAAGTTTATGTAAACTTCCGACTTCAACTGTACGTGCATAGAATATAGATACATTTTTTAATTGTTGGGATTATTCTCACACTAACCCCCCTTCGGAAAGTATTCAGACCCCTTGACTTTTTCCACATTTGTTAGGTTACAGCATTTTTCTAAAATTTATTAAATTGTTTTTTTTCCCACTCATCAAAAACCCATACTGACAAAGCAAAAGCAGGTTATTAGAAAATTGTGCAAATTCATAAAACACCCCAGCCCCTGGAAATATCACATTTACATAAGTATTCAGACCCTTTACTCAGTACTTTGTTGAAGCACCTTTGGCAGTGATTACAGCCTCAAGTCTTCTTGGGTATGACGCTACAAGCACACCTGTTTTTGGGGAGTTTCTCTCAAGCTCTTCAATTCTGAATTGAGCACAACCCTGCTTTATAGGGCCGTGTGTGTGTTTGTTTTGAGTGTGTTTGTGACAGCAAGGCAGGAATCCAGTCAGCAGGGAGAACAGAGAGGGGTTCTGCCCCTAGAGTGGTGGAACCATACAAACCCACAATCCCCAGGATTAAACACACAGGGCTTTTCTGACAGCCAAGCATTCAACGAGGGAGGCCGGGCTGACTGGTTGACTAGGATATGGTAATGTAGAGTTGGCTGGGGTAGGATGGGGGGTAGCCAGCCAGTGTAATGTGGTGAGGGCCGGTTGCATAACATTGTGTATACTCTTATTAGTCTCGCATTGCCCTACCTCCCGAATCATGTTGTTGTCACGCCTCCCTTGGAGGTCTGGAGAATTTTATATTGCAGAAATGGTTTTTAATGGATGTTACATTTCAACCACCACCTTAGAAGGGGTGCTGCGTGTTATGTACATCACTGTTTTCCATCAAGGTAGTTGTTATCTATGCTAGTTTTAAGTGCTAGTTATTAAGTTATCAAGTGTAGCCGATAGTTTGCGGTTTATATTCATTGAAACTGAGAGTGGATTACGCTTGTAAAGTCAAACGTCACAACACGCTCTAAACTGCTCTGTTGACAAACACACTTTGGGCCTTGTCTCCATTCGTCCACAAGGCTGTTGTCTGCGCTTTGCTATCACTGGAAAAGTCTTGAAGATGGCATAGTATTTTTGTAAGGACCCCAAAAAAGGAGTCAGTGGGAAAACCTATTCAACTAAGTAAATACATTTAGAAAGTGTTTGAAAATTATGTATTACAGTACTGGTAGGCCACTTTGTAGGCTAACTCAACTGAGCTGCTAGCTAGCTAGCTAGCTAGCTAATTGTACACACTGTTTCGCTAAGTGAATTACATGTCAACAGCTAGCTAACTTTCTATTAGCTAGCTATCTTGAAATAATCATTGTAAGTTAAAAACACAGTCTGCAAATGCATTTGTAGATAACAGCCATGGAAGAGGGTGAAATTGCAGCTCCATCTGCCAGTAAAGGGAGAGTGTAGGCTACTGGATAGCCTAGACAGCCATTATTGCATGGGTGCTAGATCTGCACAATCGGCTGCCTTGGCTAGCTACTGGATAGGACAGGCAATTTTGTGGGAGGACATTATGAAGAGATTCTCCTGTTCCAGTCCCTTGAGGGGAAAACTTTGAGGACAGAGAGATAACAGCAACATCATATTCAGTGCTGCATAATTTTTGTATAATGAAGCCTGTTTCTTTGATGTTTTCTGTCCTCAGATATGATAAGCTGTGAAAGACTGTTTGCATATGAAGAGACAGGTCACAAGAGACTAATAGAGAATTTTCATACAGGATATACCCCAGTGTTTTACCCAAAAGACTCAGACTCTTCTGTTTCCATCTACGCGGGCCGGCACCTGTGTCTCACTGGGCCATGGCTCCGGTGGACGTGCTCTCATTTGGGATCAAAGCCAGGCCACTGGTACGACTGGAATATACATAACAATGGCTAAGTGTGAACTTTAACACCTTCTCACAAAGCAACTGTGTATACCAGCGGTATTTTTGTATACAATGCTAACTGGAACATCTCAGCCAGTAGATCAGGGGATCAGTGGAGCAAGGTTGGCCACCGCTGATATGGAGTTTTTTTTGTTCACCTGAAATGATGCCTACTAATAGCCTACTTGTTACTACTCAATTACCCAATGTTGTTGCGACTAAGATGTCTACTGTTCTTTTACATACGAGTTAGCTTATTTGAACATTTTGTAGTGATGAAGTGTTGATTCTTTGAAGTGGTGTTTGAACTTGATTTAATTGATAAACTCTTATTCAAATGAACTAGTGTCAATGTTGATTAATCACATATATAACAATCCTGCAATTAAGAGGGAAGGGGTTTTGTTCTGCCTCTAATATTTCTGTGTGTCTGTGTTGTATTCTCAAATGAACATTTCCTTTTTGTCTAGTTATAAGATCTCCAATCTGTCTTATTTGATTGTCACTCTGTCTCAGTATATCAGCTATCTGAATCCATTTAGCAACTTATCATATGGTATGCATCGCCAATACAGCCATAGGCCTACAATATGATTGTATTACTGGCCTTATGGGGATCTGTCATCTCAAGCAGAGAATAGCTAAGCTCACACATTATTTACATGTTTATTTATATGTTCTCAATTTAAATTGATACTATTAAACATTGTATCAATGTATATGAAGCAAACCATATACCAGATTTTGTACATGCCTTTTTAAGTGCTCACAAGTGCTGCAAATCCAACCCTTGTAATTTAGGTATAGTATGAAAATGAGGAGATGACAATTAGACCACAGGAGATGAGCGTTACAGAGTAAAATTATGAGGTTGTCACGCCCTGACCATAGTTTGCTTTGTATGTTTGTATGTTTTGTTTGGTCAGGGTGTGATGTGGGTGGGCATTCTATGTTGTATGTCTAGGTTGTCTGTTTCTATGTGTTTGGCCTAGTATGGCTCTCAATCAGAGGCAGGTGTCAGTCGTTGTCTCTGATTGGGAGCCATATTAAGGTAGCCTGTTTTCCTTTGTGTTTTGTGGGTGGTTGTTTCCTGTATCCTGTGTTAGTGTTTTCACCATACGGGACTGTTTCGGGTTGTTTGTACTTTTGTTGTTTTCGTTCAGTGTTCGTTTTGATTTATTAAGTATATCATTATGGACACTTACCACGCTGCGCATTGGTCCTCCGATCCTTCCTACTACTCCACGTCAGACGTGGAGGACGAAACCCGTTACAGAACCACCCACCAAAAAAGGACCAAGCAGCGTGGTATCGGCAGCAGCGAGTTCTGGACTCCTGGACATGGGAGGAGATTTTGGACGGTAATCGACCCTGGTCACAGGCTGGGGAATATCGCCGCCCCAAGGCAGAGCTGGAGGCAGCGAAAGCTGAGCGGCGGCGATATGAGGAGGCAGCACGGCAGCGCGACAGGTACGAGAGGCAGCCCCCCCAAAAATGGAGGGGGCACATGGGGAGTGTGGCAGAGTCAGGTTGGAGACCTGAGCCCACTCCTCGCGCTTATTATAAGCAGCGCGTTACTGGTCAGGCACCGTGTTATGCGGTTAAGCGCACGGTGTCGCCAGTACGCGTCCAAAGCCCGGTGCGCTATAGGACAGCCCCCCGAAAGTGTCATGCGAGTGTGGGCATCCAGCCAGGGCGTACTGTGCCTGCTCAGCGTGTCTGGTCTCCGGTACGCTGTTTCGGTCCAGGGTATCCTGCGCCGGCTCTGCGTGCTGTGTCTCCGGGGCACTGGGAGGGTGCAGTGCGTCCTATGCCTGCGCTCCTCTCGTGCCGGGCGAATGTGGGTATTGAGCCTAAGGGGGAGGTGCGCGTAGTATGCACCAGATCTCCAGTGCTCACCCACAGCCCGGTTCAACCTGTGCCTGCACTCTGGCGGGTCCGGGCTAGAGTAGTCATCCAGCCTGGGGGAGTGGTGCCAAGGCTGCGCACCAGAGCTCCAGTGCTCCCCCACAGCCCGGTCCTTCCGGTGCCTCCTCCAAGCACCAGGCCTCCTGTAGGTCTCCCCAGCCTGGTGGGTCCTGTGGCAGCCCCACGCACCAGGCTGTCTCTCCGTCCCCTCCCTACAGGTGCTCCCATCTGTCCTGAGCCACCCTTCAGTCAGGAGCCGCCTGAGCCGCCCTTCAGTCAGGAGCCGCCTGAGCCGCCCTTCAGTCCGGAGCCGCCCCTCAGTCCGGAGCCGCCCCTCAGTCCAGAGGCGCTCCTCAGTCCAGTGGTGCCCTTTATTAGGGTCCCCAGTCCTAGGTCGGCGGCGAGGGTCGCCGCGCCAAAGACGCCACTTAAGTGGGCTATGACTATGGTGGAGTGGGGTCAACGTCCCGCGCCAGAGCCGCCACCGCGGACAGATGCCCACCCAGACCCTCCCCTATAGGTTCAGGTTTTGCGGCCGGAGTCCGCACCTTTTGGGGGGGGGGGGGGGGGGGGGTACTGTCACGCCCTGACCATAGTTTGCTTTGTATGTTTGTATGTTTTGTTTGGTCAGGGTGTGATGTGGGTGGGCATTCTATGTTGTATGTCTATGTTGTCTGTTTCTATGTGTTTGGCCTAGTATGTGTCAGGACCCGGTGCGAGAAACAGTCACTAATAAATGGCAGAACCCAGAAGATGAGGCAGACACAGCAGTACTAGAGATGGTGGTTTAATAAAAAAGGAAATCTTCCAAAAATACAAAGAAAATCCACAAAGTGGTAAGAACAGCAAGGGAAAAAACAAACCTCAAAAGACTAATCCAAAAAACACAAGAACAAAACCAGAGAACCTCTGGAAAATCAAACAAGAGAAAATAAATGATCACAACAAGGCTTGGGCTGGGGCTGGGTGCTAACATACAAACACTGAGCAATGAACTAAGGAACACACAGGGTTTAAATACTAACAAGGGAATGACTTACAGGTGCAAACAATAATTAGAGCAAGAAAAACAAAAGGTACAAAAAAGGTGCAAGGGGGAACAAAACCTGAACAGTCCTGGCCAAAACCTGACAGAATTCCCCCCCTAGGAACGGCTCCTGACGTTCCTACCAGCCTTCTCAGGGTGGAGGACCCTGAACTGACGAATGAGGTCAGGGTCCAGTATGTCCTTGGCAGGAACCCAGGAGCGCTCCTCGGGACCGTAGCCTTCCCAGTCCACCAGATACTGCCAGGACCGCTGCACCCGGCGGGAATCCAGTATCCGATGGACGGTATAAGCCGACTGGCCTCCGATGATACGGGGCGGAGGGGGAGGTCTGCCTGCCGGGATAAGGGGAGAAAAAACAACAGGTTTTAATAAAGAAATGTGAAACGTGGGATTAATTTTAAGGGATCTGGGTAAGTGCAGGCGAAAAGTAACGGGGTTCACTCTTCTGGCAACCTTAAAGGGACCGATGAATTTCTGGGACAGTTTGCGAGACTCCACCCGTAGCGGTAAATTCTTGGTTGAGAGCCATACTCTCTGACCGAGGCGCAGGGTAGGCCCGGGACGGCGACGTCTGTTGGCTTGTTGTTGGTACCTCTGTGAGGAACGCAGAAGATTAAGACGGGCCTTCTTCCACGTAAGCCGACAGCGTCTGATGAACCTCGAGGCTGAAGGCACACTGACTTCTGCCTCCTGGTCCGGGAACAATGGAGGAGCATAGCCAAACTGACACTCGTGCGGGGACATACCAGTGGAGGAGGAGCACAAGGTGTTGTGCGCGTACTCGGCCCAAACCATGAAGGACGACCATGTGGACGGGTTGTTGGAGACCATACACCTGAGGGTGGTTTCCAGCTCTTGATTCATCCTCTCGGTTTGGCCATTGGACTCCGGATGGTACCCTGAAGATAGACTGGCAGTGGCCCCTATGAGTTGGCAGAAGGCCTTCCAAAACCTTGAGGCGAACTGGGGACCTCTGTCGGAAACCATATCTTGCGGAATGCCGAAGACTCGGAACACATGGTTAATCACCAACTCAGCCGTTTCCTTGGCAGAAGGTAACTTAGTCAAGGGAACGAAACTGGCCGCCTTAGAAAACCTGTCGATGATGACTAGGATAGTAGTATTACCATGGGACGGAGGAAGGCCAGTAATAAAGTCCAATGAGATATGGGACCAGGGTCGGTGGGGAATAGATAGAGGGTGAAGGAGTCCTTGAGGGCGGAGGTGAGAAGATTTGCCCTGGCAGCACACGGAACAGGCCTTGACGAAAGTGGCAACGTCTTCTTTTATGGTGGGCCACCAGAACTTACGCTGGATGAACTCCAAGGTGCGACCTACGCCCGGGTGACAGGTGAGGCGAGAGGAGTGCCCCCACAGAAGGACTTGGGACCTTGCTGCCTTGGGAACAAACAACCGATTGGCAGGACCTCCTCCAGGGCCCGGGTCGATGGCTTGGGCTTGTTTCACGGTATCCTCCACTTGCCACGAGATCGGAGCCACGATCTTAGCGGCCGGAAGGACAGTCATGTCAGTATCTTCTCGAATGGCAGGAGAGTAGATTCGTGACAAGGCGTCCGGTTTGAGATTCTTCGACCCGGGTCTATAGGTGAGGATAAACTGAAATCGGCTGAAGAAAAGAGACCATCGAGCTTGTCTGGAGTTCAACCGCTTCGCCTGCTGGATATACTCCAGATTTTTGTGGTCCGTAAGCACTTGAAACGGTTGAGAAGCCCCCTCGAGCCAGTGTCTCCATTCCTTCAATGCCATCTTAACCGCTAGGAGTTCACGATCCCCCACATCGTAATTCCTCTCGGCCGGGGTAAGCCGGTGAGAGAAGAAGGCGCAAGGATGAAGCTTCTTGTCTTCACCCCTCTGAGACAGGACAGCTCCAACCCCAACCTCTGATGCGTCTACCTCCACCACAAAAGGTTCATCCGCCGTTGGTAGTGTCAGAATGGGAGCAGAGAGGATGCGCTGCTTGAGTCCTTGGAAGGCCGTCTCAGCTTCTCTTCCCCACAGAAACCTTGTGTTGCCACCCTTGGTTACAGCTGAGAGAGGGGCTGCCACCGAGCTGAAGTTCTTGATGAACTTGCGGTAAAAGTTGGTGAAGCCCAGGAAACGCTGAACTTCCTTAACGGACTTGGGGGTGGGCCAATCCGCTACCGCCCCTACCTTCTTGGGGTCCATCTGGACTCGACCGGGTTCCACTACAAATCCCAGGAATTGTACTCGGGAGGAATGGAATTCACATTTTTCCGGCTTAACGTACAAATGGCTGTCAAGGAGGCGTTTGAGTACTTGTCTGACATGCTTAGTGTGTTCTTGAAGGGAGCTCGAAAAGATGAGGATGTCATCCAAGTAAACAAACACGAAGATGTTAAGCATATCCCTAAGCACATCGTTTATGAGCGCTTGGAACACAGCCGGGGCGTTGGTCAGGCCGAAGGGCATCACCAAGTATTCGTAGTGACCAGTAGGCGTGTTGAAAGCGGTCTTCCACTCGTCACCGGGTTTGATCCGCACAAGATGGTATGCGTTCCGCAGGTCAAGCTTAGTGAAGACAACTGCTTCCTGGAGCAGCTCAAAGGCTGTAGCCATAAGGGGTAGCGGGTAGCGGTTACGAACGGTTATGGCATTAAGTCCCCGGTAGTCGATGCAAGGACGTAATCCCCCATCTTTTTTGGCCACAAAGAAAAACCCTGCTCCCGCCGGCGAGGTGGATGGACGCATGAGGCCTGCTGCCAGAGCGTCCTTGATGTAGGTATCCATAGCAGCTCGTTCGGGAGGAGATAGGGAAAAGATCCGACCCCTGGGGGGGCAGGTGCCCGGAAACAGGTCGATGGGGCAATCGTAAGGTCTATGGGGTGGTAGTTTGGTGGCCCTCTGTTTGCTAAATACCGGTTTGAGGTCATGGTAACACTCGGGAACTCGGGACAGGTCGATGGATTCTAGAGACTCGGGAGGGGAACTCGGGGAACTTGGGAAGATACAAGTGGCTTGGCACGTAGGACCCCACTGCTTGATAGTGCCCACAGACCAGTCGATGTGAGGGTTATGGCTGTGAAGCCAGGGGTATCCAAGGACGAGAGGGAACTCGGAACACGAGGTCAGATGAAAGTTCATCACTTCCTGGTGTTGGGAAACTGAAAGTCGCAAGGGGGTAGTGACACGAGTGACAAGTCCAGATCCCAAAGGGCTTCCATCCAACGTAGTAACCCTTATGGGGTCACTTAGAGGTTCAGAGGGAACGCCATTCTCCTTCGCCCAGACACCATCCATGAAGTTACCTGCGGCTCCAGAGTCTACCAAGGCTTGAAGGGGAAGCTCGTGGTTGTCCCAGGAAAGGGTAACTGGAATGAGCAGGCGGGAGTTGGATGGATGGGCGGAGGTTATGTTTCCCGTTACAGTCCTCCCAGGCCTGCACGGGAGAGTGCGTTTTCCCTGGAGCCCGGGACACGTGGAGAGGAAATGGCCCGGTTTGCCGCAATATAGACAGCATCGCTCCCTCATCCGGCGGTCTCTCTCAGCCTGGGAGATGCGTCCAACCTGCATGGGTTCCGGTGGAGTCAGCGAGGATAAAGGTGGAGACTCGGAGCTGGGACCGATAGGAGCTAGGGTGAGAGATCTACGGTTGAGCTCTCTCTCTCTCAGACGCTGGTCTATGCGTGAAGCCAACTTGATCAGGGACTCGAGGTTGTCTGGTGGTTCCCGAGTGGCCAGTTCATCTTGGATGGTGTCGGAAAGACCCTTCAAAAAGCACACTGTGAGCGCCTCGTCGTTCCAGCCACTCGCTGCTGCCACCGTGTGGAACTGGATGGCATAGTCCATCACGCTGCGCCGACCTTGGCGGAGAGTCAGGAGCTGTTTGGCTGAGTCAGGACCGCTGGTAGGACCTTGAAACACTCGCTTGAATTCTTCAGCAAAGGTAGAGTAGCTGGCACAGCAGGGACTTTGGGCATCCCACACAGCAGTAGCCCAGGCTAGGGCTTTTTCCGACAGCAGGGTGATGATATATGCTATCTTGGACCGGTCGGTGGGAAACGACGAGGGTTGCAGCTCGAAGGAGAGAGAACATTGGGTGAAAAACCCCTTACAAACACTCGGATCACCTGAGAACCGTTGGGGAGGCGGCAGACGAGGTTCAGCCAGGGGGTTAACTGCCACGGGCACTTGAATCTGATGAACTGGAGCAGAAGCGGTTGCAGGAGAAAGTTGATCAGAAATCTGCTTTATGGAAGTCATCATCTCCGACAGAAGTTGAGAATGTCCAGCCAGTAAGGCCTCTTGCTGAACCAGAGCAGCTTCGTGACGTTGGACAGTCCCCTCGTGGTGGGACAGCATGGGAAAAAAGTCCTGGGTACTGGCTGCCTCTGGGTTCATATTAATGGCTCAGTGTTTCTGTCAGGACCCGGTGCGAGAAACAGTCACTAATAAATGGCAGAACCCAGAAGATGAGGCAGACACAGCAGTACTAGAGATGGTGGTTTAATAAAAAAGGAAATCTTCCAAAAATACAAAGAAAATCCACAAAGTGGTAAGAACAGCAAGGGAAAAAACAAACCTCAAAAGACTAATCCAAAAAACACAAGAACAAAACCAGAGAACCTCTGGAAAATCAAACAAGAGAAAATAAATGATCACAACAAGGCTTGGGCTGGGGCTGGGTGCTAACATACAAACACTGAGCAATGAACTAAGGAACACACAGGGTTTAAATACTAACAAGGGAATGACTTACAGGTGCAAACAATAATTAGAGCAAGAAAAACAAAAGGTACAAAAAAGGTGCAAGGGGGACATCTAGTGAACAAAACCTGAACAGTCCTGGCCAAAACCTGACAGTATGGTTCTCAATCAGAGGCAGGTGTCAGTCGTTGTCTCTGATTGGGAGCCATATTAAGGTAGCTTGTTTTTCCTTTGTGTTTTGTGGGTGGTTGTTTCCTGTATCCTGTGTTAGTGTTTTCACCATACCGTACTGTTTCGGGTTGTTTGTGTTCAGTGTTCGTTTTGATTTATTAAGTATATCATTATGGACACTTACCACGCTGCGCATTGGTCCTCCGATCCTTCCTACTACTCCACGTCAGACGAGGAGGACGAAACCCGTTACAGAGGTTCATTTTAGCAATGTTGCTTGCAAAAAGGTTGCAGTTGTTCCCATAGTAGATAGAGGGGTATTCAACTCTTACTCTACGAGGTCCGGAGCCTGCTGGTTTTCTGTTTTACCTGATAATTAATTGCATCCACCTGATTTTCAAGGTCTAAATCAGTCCCTGGTTAGAGGGGAACAGTGGAACTGGCTTCGAGGTCCAGAGTTTAGATTGATGGAGATTTATTTAATGTATTTTTTTACTTTTATTTATTCAGGGCAAACCTTTGAGAACAGGGTTTCATTAACAATTGTGCCCTGAGGACAACAATTCAACAAAGGCAAAATAAAAAATAAAATAAAATAAAATGTAAATGAAAGAACCAACACTACAGCTTCAAACACCACAAATACAATTTGTTACCTTCAATCCAAACAGTTGCTCATTAAATTGATTTAACATTAAAGTCTTAAATTGCCCCAGAGGCACCAGAGTCAAGATTTAGGGAGTTTTCTAGGCTATTCCAATAATGTTGGGCACTAAAACTGAAGACCTAGATCAGCATGTACGTACTAGTGCAGCGTTTCCCAAAATCGGTCCTCGGGACCCCAAGGGCTACACGTTTTGGTTTTGTCTCTAGCACTACACAGCTGATTCAAATGATAAAAGCTTGATAATTAGTTGATTATTTGAATCAGCTGTGTAGTGCTAGGGCAAAAAACAAAACGTGCATCCCTTGGGGTCCTGAGGACTGAGTTTGGGAATTCCTCAACTAGTGGAACCTCAAGTTATCCATCATTGTGAACGGGTTTGGTGTCTCATCTTTTTTATTTTAACAGTGAAGTCAGGTAGGTCGGAAGTTTGAGTAGTAGAGTTTTGTAAACAAATGAAGTGATCTACAGGACTTTAATGAGGACCAGCCAACTTTTTGATACAGGATGCATCAATGCGTATTAAAACTGTCACCTGTGATAAAGCGAAGGAAGGGCACTATGGTAGACTGCATCCAAAGGTTTAAAAGTAGCGGCTGCTGCCTTCTGATAAATGGTGTCACCACAGTCAAGAACCGGCAGAAAAGTTGACTGTACAATCTGCTTCATGCTGTTTAGGGAAAGGCATGATCTATTTCTATAAAATAAGCCTACTTTAAATTTCAGCTTCTTAACTAGTCATCCGTATGTTTTTTAAACGTCAAATTATTGGCAATCCAAAAGCCCAGATATTTATATGCGGGAACCTGCTCGATGAATGAACCATCAAATGCATAAATGTGTAAGCCATCTGGAATATTTCTACGAGAATTAGAAAACGGTATACATTTAGTTTTTCACACATTAAGTACCAATTCCAAATCGCCAGACTTTCTGCAAGTTGACAAAATCAGATTGCAGTTCCAACATAGCGTGGTCAGCCGTAGGGGCAATAGCGTACATAACAGAATGTTTCAGGTTTTTGCTTGTAGACCAATATTATTTATATACTGTAAATAGGACACGTCCCAACTCAATCCCTGCGGGACACCTTTAGTAATGTCAAGGTAATTTAACTTGACACCATCAGAAAGCACACATTGTGTCCTGTCTGATAGATAGTTACCAAACCACTTGCAAGACGCTTGGTCAAGGCCCGTTTCAGACAACCTTTGAATGAGTAGGGGATGGTCGACAGTATCAAAGCCCTTGGATCTATAAATATGGCAGCACAGTGATTCCTATGATATAATCAATTGAATATATCATTTAAGACAAGAGTAGCTGCTGAAACAGTGCTATGTCCAGGTTTAAAAACAGATTGGTTAAGACATTAACCAATGAATTCAATTAACCAATTAATTTAACATTAAGAATATCATTTGAAGTTAGAAAGGTCTTTAGCTGAAAGTTTGCAAGTGATTCTAATATTTTTGCAAGGCAAAATAGTTCAGAATTGTAGTTATCTAGATCAGAAGGATCTCCACCTTTTTAAAGGGGGAGGTCATACACCGCCTTCCAAATCTTCAGGACGGCACCAGAAGCAATTGCTAAATAAAAAAGTGTGTCAAATGTTCTACAATGAGGGGGCAGAAAGCTGTACAAAGGGATCAAGTGAATCAGCTCCTTTTTGCAAGGCACTTAACACATCACTGACATAAAATGGTTGCTTTTCCTTAGGTGCTTTTTAGTTGTTCAGTTTGTGTAATTCTGTTGTTTTTGATCTTATTGTTTGTTGTATAGTAAATATTTCAGCTTTTATTTTCATAAAAGCAGTGGCTATAAAAGAAAGCCAGACTACGGTTTGCAACTGCACATGGGGACAAAGATTGTACTTTTTGGAGAAATGTCCTCTGGTCTGATGAAACAAAAATAGAACTGTTTGGCCATAATGGCCATCGTCATGTTTGGGGGAAAAAGGGGGAGGCTTGCAAGCCGAAGAACACCATCCCAACCGTGAAGCACGGGGTTGGCAGCATCATGTTGTGGGGGTGCTTTACTGCAGGAGGGACTGGTGCACTTCACAAAATAGATGGCATCATGAGGGAGGAAAATTCTGTTGATATTTTGAAGTAACATCTCAAGACATCAGTCAGGAGGTTAAAGCTTGGTCGCAAATGGGTCTTCCAAATGGACAATGACCCCATGTCACGCCCTGACCTTAGATATCTCTGTTTTTCTATATATTT
This sequence comes from Salvelinus alpinus, assembly GCF_045679555.1. Classification (NCBI taxonomy): domain Eukaryota; kingdom Metazoa; phylum Chordata; class Actinopteri; order Salmoniformes; family Salmonidae; genus Salvelinus; species Salvelinus alpinus. The sequence continues at coordinate 51,234,080 of NC_092100.1, forward strand.
TAGTTAGGTCAGGGTGTGACTAGGGTGAATACGCTAGTTTGTATGTCTAGGGTTTCTGTATGTCAGGGGGTGTTGTCATCTAGGTGTATTGTATGTCTATGTTGGCCTGATATGGTTCCCAATCAGAGACAGCTGTTTATCGTTGTCTCTGATTGGGGATCATATTTAGGTAGCCATTTCCCTTTTGTGCTTGTGGAATCTTGTTCTATGTTTAGTTGCCTGTCTGCACTATTCGTATAGCTTCACGTTTCGTTCGTTGTTCTTTATTCTTTTTGTTTAAGTGAGTTTCTCTTTATTAAAAGTATTTGGAACTCTATGCACGCTGCGCCTTGGTTTCATCTTTACGACGATCGTGACACCCCAAGCATATTTCTAAAGTTGTGGCAAAATGGCTTAAGGACAACAAAGTCAAGGTATTGGAGTGGCCATCACAAAGCCCTGACCTCAATCCTATGGAACACTTGTGGGCAGAACTGAAAAAGCATGTGCGAGCAAGGAGGCCTACAACCCTGACTCAGTTACACCAGCTCTGTCAGGAGGAATGGGCCAAAATTCATCCAACTTATTGTGGGAAGCTTGTGGAAGGCTACCAGAAACGTTTGATCCAAGTTAAACCAATTTAAAGGTAATGCTACCAAATACTAATTGAGTGTATGTAAACTTCTGACCCACTGGGAGGTTAGTAAAATAAAGAAAAGCTGAAATAAATAATTCTCTCTAATATTATTCTGACATTTCACATTCTTAAAATAATGATGTGATCCTAACTGACCTAAGACAGGGAATTTTTACTAGGATTAAATGTCAGGAATTATGAAAAGCTGAGTTTAAATGTATTTGGCTAAGGCGTATGTAACTTCTGACTTCAACTGTATGCCCAGTCTCTGTGGTGAAGTTGAACAAACCACTTGCTCTGAGAAGTGTGACAGATCGACTTCGCCAAACTCTGCATCACCTAGCAGTTATCGGATAGCCGACTGACGTCCTTCTGCAGCTGCCCGATATTGTCCATCATCCGGCCACACCAAACACACTTTTTAAAGACATACCCCTGTTCCGTATGCGCTCAATCTTCCACTCTGTCCCTCTGCATTTCACAGTGGTAGCATTGGGCAGTCAATGGTTGGCCATTGATATCCATTGGGTAGCCGTTGATAGCCATGATGCTAAAAATCAAAGCAGGCTAGCTACAGCTAGCAGCGCTAGCATGACGTTTAAAATTCAAAGTAAGGCGATGTGTTCCGTGAAGAGCTAAAATAGTCAAAAACAGACAAAAAGACATGTGCGTGTAAAGGCCGTCGGTCGATACATTCAAGAAAATAAACTATAAAATAGCATACAAATGAGGATAAAATAACTCACAGACAAGTTTAGCTACTTGCTTCATTGACAGTACATGATTGCTCAATGTAGGCCTATCACTGACCCTGGATAAACTAGATACTGGGCTCACGGCTAACCTTACAGGTCAATAATATGATATTTTTATTTACATTTTGTTGGTTTTATAATTGTACTAGAAATTTAATTAGCTAGTAGCTAACGGTAGCTAGTTATACCTACAGTAGGTATGTCATGCCCTGACCATAGTTTGCTTTGTATGTTTATATGTTTTGTTTGGTCAGGGTGTGATCTGAGTGGGCATTCTATGTTGTATGTCTAGTTTGTCTGTTTCTGTGTTTGGCCTGATATGGTTCTCAATCAGAGGCAGGTGTTAGTCGTTGTCTCTGATTGGGAACCATATTTAGGTAGCCTGTTTTGTCATTGTGGGTTGTGGGTGATTTTCTATGTTGATGTTGCATGTCTGCACTCGTTTTCATTAGCGTCACGTTCGTTTGTTATTTTGTATAGTTTGTAATAGTTTGTTTAAGTGTTCTTAATTTATTAAAAGGAAGATGTATTCACATCACGCTGTGCTTTGGTCTCCTCACTTAGACGATCGTGACAAGGTAGTTTACAAGGTTAGCTGACTTTTCTGAAAATTAACCTCATTGTGGCTAGCTATTTCTTGTCCCTCCTGCTAGCCTGCACAGCAAAATATCACTCCAAAAATGTCACCATTTTAAATATTCATATGGCCAGCATTGTAGACTACTTCTCCCCTCTTGGTGCAGCTTTAGTTAATCTTGAAAACAACAGAGAAATGCTGTGAAAACCAGCACGCTGCAAACGTTCTAAAATGTTTTTAGTCCTCGCGTACTGTTGCTCCTACAGCACTAATGTGGTTAGCACATTCGGAGTTCCGCCCAAGCAAGGCATTTGATTTGAGCCTGGTCCGGGAAGAGCAGTATATCCTTCGCATCTGACCCATTAAACAAAAAGATTATTGCACAGTTCGTGGTGAGTAATCGCTGTTCAGATGTCCAGAAGCTCTTTTCGGTCACAGGAAACGATGGCGGAAACATCACGTACAAAAAAAGTAAAAAACGGCACAAACCCCCCCCACCAAAATATAGCACAATTGGTCAGGAGCCAGTAAAACGGCAGCCGTTTTGGCCAATCCCCTGTATGTAGTTCTCTAAATCTGTAGTAGACAAACCAGTTGTCACGCCCTGGCCTTAGTATTCTTTGTTTTCTTTATTATTTTAGTTAGGTCAGGGTGTGACATGGGGAATGTATGTGTTTTTGTATTGTCTAGGGTGGTTGTATGGTTTAGGGGGTTAAGTAGAGTAGATGGGTTTGTGTTTAGTGTAGGTATCTAGCTGTGTCTATGGTTGCCTGAATGGTTCTCAATCAGAGACAGATGTCATTAATTGTCTCTGATTGGGAGCCATATTTAAGACAGCCATAGGCATTAGGTTAATGTGGGTAATTGTCTATGTTGTACGTTTGTAGCTTGTGTGTGCACTTACGTCTATAGCTTCACGATCGTTTGTTGTTTCAGTTTGTTAAAGTGTTCGTTGCGTGTTTTTCCCTTCTCAAATAAAAGAGAATGTATTTTGCACACGCTGCGCCTTGGTCCACTCTCTCTCAGCAAGACGATCGTGACACCAGTTTACATGTCAAATCTATAGGTTTACCAAACGTTTCAGTGATGATCAATTAAGAGCAATCGGATTAAGTAATAGTAAAATATATTTTAACAAAAGAGAAGAGAATCATATCAAAAGTAATGTGAGCATTGTGCATTGTGTAAGGAAAGTACTTTATATGAACATGTATTCCAATGTGAAACATGTATTTCAAGATGTATTTTTGATCTGTTTAGAGTTTTGTACTAAGCTGTGAAAATGTACAACATACTTGTAAAAATTGCACCAAAGAGATTAAAACAAACTGTAATTCATTAATTGATCCATTTATTAATTCAGTCATTAGAATTTTGTAAAAATATTACAGTAAGAGTACCAAAAGTATTACGGTAACATGCTGTACTTTAAATGTACATAATTATACTGGCAGCCAATTTGCCAGCAAATTACTAATTTACAGTATAATGTAATGTATAATACAGCACTGTTTCTCTTACCGCAAAACTTTGCAGTTTAGCCAATTAGCCACATTGGTCCCCATCTAGGCATAACCCCCCATAACACCTCATCAATACCTGACAGCGCTACTGTAGCATTCCTCTCAAGGCCATGGGCCCTTACTATACAGTAGTGTGACACCTCCTCCTGGGAGAAATACATGTGTTGGTTCCCTTTGGTGACATACAGTAAGACACTGTATCTTTTAGAAAACAACTGAAACCTGTAAGACTGCATGTTCACATATTTGCAGTTTCAAATATGCACCCTACAGTCTCCATGCACTAGTGTCATCATGATAAAAGGGTTTCGACAAGGTAATAAATATCTCTTGAAGTGAAAAAGCGGTTTTGTGCCCAAACTTATATTTGTACGTTTAAAAATGTCCTGTGACCAACCAAATAGACAAACAGGGTCTAACAAACCCTGTCCCTGAAGCTATACTCCTAAGTGACAAGATACAGTGGGGAGAACAAGTATTTGATACACTGCCGATTTTGCAGGTTTTCCTACTTACAAAGCATGTAGAGGTCTGTAATTTTTATCATAGGTACACTTCAACTGTGAGAGACGGAATCTAAAACAAAAATCCAGAAAATCACATTGTATGATTTTTAAGTAATTCATTTGTATTTTATTGCATGACATAAGTATTTGATCACCTACCAACCAGTAAGAATTCCGGCTCTCACAGACCTGTTAGTTTTTCTTTAAGAAGCCCTCCTGTTCTCCACTCATTACCTGTATTAACTGCACCTGTTTGAACTCGTTACCTGTATAAAAAACACCTGTCCACACACTCAATCAAACAGACTCCAACCTCTCCACAATGGCCAAGACCAGAGAGCTGTATAAGGACATCAGGGATAAAATTGTAGACATGCAACAGGCTGGGATGGGCTACAGGACAATAGGCAAGCAGCTTGGTGAGAAGGCAACAACTGTTGGCGCAATTATTCGAAAATGGAAGAAGTTCAAGATGACGGTCAATCACCCTCGGTCTGGGGCTCCATGCAAGATCTCACCTCGTGGGGCATCAATGATCATGAGGAAGGTGAGTTATCAGCCCAGAACTACACGGCAGGACCTGGTCAATGACCTGAAGAGAGCTGGGACCACAGTCTCAAAGAAAACCATTAGTAACACACTACACCGTCATGGATTAAAATCCTGCAGCGCACGCAAGGTCCACCTGCTCAAGCCAGCGCATGTCCAGGCCCGTCTGAAGTTTGCCAATGACCATCTGGATGATCCAGAGGAGGAATGGGAGCAGGTCATGTGGTCTGATGAGACAAAAATAGAGCTTTTTGGTCTAAACTCCACTCGCCGTGTTTGGAGGAAGAAGAAGGATGAGTACAACCCCAAGAACACCATCCCAACCGTGAAGCATGGAGGTGGAAACATCATTCTTTGGGGATGCTTTTCTGCAAAGGGTACAGGATGACTGCACCGTATTGAGGGGAGGATGGATGGGGCCATGTATCGCGAGATCTTGGCCAACAACCTCCTTCCCTCAGTAAGAGCATTGAAGATGGGTCGTGGCTGGGTCTTCCAGCATGACAACGACCCGAAACACACAGCCAGGGCAACTAAGGAGTGGCGCCGTAAGAAGCATCTCAAGGTCCTGGAGTGGCCTAGCCAGTCTCCAGACCTGAACCCAATAGAAAATCTTTGGAGGGAGCTGAAAGTCCGTATAGCCCCGCGACAGCCCCGAAACCTGAAGGATCTGGAGAAGATCTGTATGGAGGAGTGGGCCAAAATCCCTGCTGCAGTGTGTGCAAACCTGGTCAAGAACTACAGGAAACGTATGATCTCTGTAATTGCAAACAAAGGTTTCTGTACCAAATATTAAGATCTGCTTTTCTGATGTATCAAATACTTATGTCATGCAATAAAATGCAAATTAATTACTTAAAAATCATACAATGTGATTTTCTGGATTTTTGTTTTAGATTCCGTCTCTCACAGTTGAAGTGTACCTATGATAAAAATTACAGACCTCTACATGCTTTGTAAGTAGGAAAACCTGCAAAATCGGCAGTGTATCAAATACTTGTTCTCCCCACTGTATGTGGTCATTGTTTTTAATACACCTAAGTGGACATACACCTGCTACTAACAACATCACAACTATTGTTTTCCCATGCATATTATTCCATAGACATATTAGTGACCAACCGATGAATGCCTGGGATGACGATCTCCGTAAGGCTCCACAACAAGCATCATCGCTGACCGTCCTGTGGCTTGCATTATATTTTGGTGCTCCTTTCCGTGAATGCTCAATGAATTCCCCAAGCCACCACATTCCAGGACTTCCAGTGGTCCCTAGAGGACCAGTGTCCTAATGTGGCACGTCTGGAACGGTGTTGAGGGCTTCCTCTGGCTTAATGAGGAACAAATGTGTGTGTGCTTGTTAGGGGACAGGGGGAAGGGGGAACAATGATATCAGAGCACTCACTCTGGATGGGGGACATCCTGTTGGATTGAGACGGAGCCCAGAGGAGAGGACCGTATCTCCCATCGTGTATCTCAAATGGCACCCTATTCCCAGTATAGTGTACAATTTATAGGGCTCTGGTCAAAAATAGTGCACTAAATAGGGAATAGGGTGCCATTTGTGATGCATCCACATCGTTCCACTCTGTGATGACCTTCACCTGAGTATAGAGCAGAGGGATCCCTAGCGTGATTATGGGAAATGCCTAGGGCTTTTGTCACATACCGCTACTAGTTTCCATTCCATCTATGGAGGAGAGAGTGCATACCAGCACGACTGCACTTGAACTTTGAGTGACAGTTTTTATCTGTCTGAGGTGTGTGCTTGAGTGTGTGTGTGCTTGAGTGTATGTTTGCTTATGCTCATGTAATATTATGAGTGTGTGTGTATTTAAGGGTATGTTTATTTGTGTTCATTCTGTGTGTAGTCTTGTTTATGTTCATGTATGCATGCATGTTTGCGGATGGTGGTTTACATAGTGGGGTACAGCTACCAGGGTGGCCTTGCTTGTGTATTTTCATGACATGTTGGTGTGGTTGTTTGAGTATGTGTTTGTGTGTGTGTGTGTGTGTGTGTGTGTGTGTTTACATACAGTATGTTAACAGTCTCTGCAGTATTCCAGTAGTTCTATGCATGGTTGGCAGCAGAGCTGGCCTGGCGAGGTGGGATAGCTCCTAGCTCCTAGTCTGGCACCGTGGCACGCCAGACGGCCATCTCTAACTTTCTGGGACTGACGCATTAAACATTCTTTCCAGTAATAATGAGTGTGGCTTTCTGGCACAGACCGGCTCTAGTTAAAATAAGGCCTTTCGATAGAGAAAAGGACCTCAACTAAAGCATAACAGGGCCTCTTATGAGTCAGTGTGTGCCACATTGAAGTGTAGAATAGACATACTCTGTGTAATTATTGGATTGACAAAGATTCTGCTTCATTTCAACTCCATCATTAATTTTTTTAAAGATGCATAATGAATTACACTCAACGCTGAGTGAGGCAACAAGCTACATTTGCATATTGCCTCAACGGTTATGTCTCTTCTGATATCTCTTGTTTTTCCTGGCAGGAGAGAACTTAGTCTGTTTCTCCTAGTCACAGAAAGATGTAAACCTGTCGAGTGGAATCTCTTCATTGAGGCCATGGATATTACCCTTATACCGGCGCTGTTAAAAGCGTTGAAACACACCTGGGCCACTCCTGCCAAGCCATCTTCCACGGATACACACACAGCTTCTACAGAGAGATAAATAACTGTGGCCACCCTTACAAAAAAACACGTCATATTTGCAGTTTCACATGTAAAACCAGCTTTTCACATGTATTAAATGAACAGTTCGCATGTTAACACCAACTTTTCACATGTGAGGAGAATAACATATTTTCAGCTCACAAGTGAATCTCACTTTCACATGTGGAATTGAAAAATCACATATGTGAAAAACTCCCAGAAGTGATTGTTTTTCACACTTGAACTTGCAATTCCACATGTGGACGTTTTTCACGTATAAAACGGCAAATTATATTTTTTACATGTGATTGTTTTTCACTTTAGAACTTGCAATTTCACATGTGAACGGCTAAATTATATTTGCAGATTCACATGCATGAAAATCCAACCTTCACATACAGAATTGCAAGTTCACAAGTTGGGGTGAAATAATGTTACTCTCCAAACATATGAAAATATGGTGTTACCATGCTGCAGTAGCAATGTTTCCACCGGTGGAATTAGGATGACCACATCCAAAAAGTACAAATGCGGGACATTCGTAGGAAACTGGCTAGAATAAACATTTTACGGGCAGGTTAATGGATCACATTGAAATGATTTATACATTAATCATACAGTACCCACTGATTCTTGAAGAATATAACACATTTTTCCTCATGAGTTTAGTTCAATTGTTGTACCTTGTTAAAACTATAATTTTGCTATCATGGATATTCAGTCCTTGCATCCATAGCGTAGTCTATGGAAATCAAATTAGCATAATAAAAAAATCCCTATAAAAATCTTTCAGTTTAAGCTAGAGATACACTATATATACAAAAGTATGTGTACACACCTTCAAATTAGTGGATTCCGCTATTTCAGTCACACACGTTGCTGACAGGTGTATAAAATTGAGCACACAGCCATGCAATCTACATAGACAAACATTGGCAGTAGAATGGCCTTAGTGAAGAGCTCAGTGACTTTCAATGGGACACTGAAAGTCACTGAGCTCACAGAGCAGGACCGCCGTGTGCTGAAGCGCATAGTGTGTAAACATCGTCTGTACTTGGTTGCAACACTCAATACCGAGTTCCAAACTGTCTCTGGAAGCAACGTCAGCACCATTCGTGGGGGGCCAAGCAGCCATACACTAGCCTAAGATCATTATGCGCTATGCCAAGCGTCGGCTGGAGTGGTGTAAAGCCACTGGACTCTGGAGCAGTGGAAACGCGTTCTCTGGAGTGATGAATCTCGATTCACCATCTGGCAGTCTGACGGATGAATTTGGGTTTGGTGGATGCCAGGAGAATGCATAGTGCCAACTGTCGTGGAATATTCGAATCAAGTGAGAGAGACTGTCATTTCGTCAAATAATCATCTTTATTCATTATCGATTAATTTGCAATAATGAGACTAGTCAACCGAACAGTCTTGACTATTGGGTTGACTAGTCTCATTATTGCAATAATTAGTCTTGACCTTTACAGACCATGCTGTTTCTTATATAGCTGATACCAAGAATGCTCAGTCATGGCTGGTTCCACCCCTCCCATATAGATTGGGAGGCACCATAAGCCACGTTGGGTTCATCCTGTGGTCATCTGCCTCTGGTGTTATTTCCCAGATGCAAGGATGAGAACATACAATGAAATGTGTGTTCTCTTCCTTCCGGCTATCTCTATCTCGAGTCACACACACAATGTTGGCTCAATCAGACCAGAGACATACAGTGGGGCAAAAAAGTATTTAGTCAGTCACCAATTGTGCAAGTTCTCCCACTTAAAAAGATGAGAGAGGCCTGTAATTTTCATCATAGGTACACTTCAACTATGACAGACAAAATGAGAAGAAAAAAATCCAGAAAATCACATTGTAGGATTTTTTATGAATTTATTAGCAAATTATGGTGGAAAATAAGTATTTGGTCACCTACAAACAAGCAAGATTTCTGGCTCTCACAGACCTGTAACTTCTTCTTTAAGAGGCTCCTCTGTCCTCCACTCGTTACCTGTATTAATGGCACCTGTTTGAACTTGTTATCAGTATAAAAGACACCTGTCCACAACCTCAAACAGTCACACTCCAAACTCCACTATGGCCAAGACAAAAGAGCTGTCAAAGGACACCAGAAACAAAATTGTAGACCTGCACCAGGCTGGGAAGACTGAATCTGCAATAGGTAAGCAGCTTGGTTTGAAGAAATCAACTGTGGGAGCAATTATTAGGAAATGGAAGACATAGAAGACCACTGATAATCTCCCTCGATCTGGGGCTCGACGCAAGATCTCACCCCGTGGGGTCAAAATGATCATAAGAACGGTGAGCAAAAATCCCAGAACCACACGGGGGGACCTAGTGAATGACCTGCAGAGAGCTGGGACCAAAGTAACAAAGCCTACCATCAGTAACACACTACGCCGCCAGGGACTCAAATCCTGCAGTGCGAGACGTGTCCCCCTGCTTAAGCCAGTACATGTCCAGGCCCGTCTGAAGTTTGCTAGAGCGCATTTGGATGATCCAGAAGAAGATTGGGAGAATGTCATATGGTCAGATGAAACCAAAATATAACTTTTTTGGTAAAAACTCAACTCGTCGTGTTTGGAGGACAAAGAATGCTGAGTTGCATCCAATGAACACCGTACCTACTGTGAAGCATGGGGGTGGAAACATCATGCTTTGGGGCTGTTTTTCTGCAAAGGGACCAGTACGACTTATCCGTGTAAAGGAGAGAATGAATGGGGCCATGTATCGTGAGATTTTGAGTGAAAACCTCCTTCCATCAGCAAGGGCATTGAAGATGAAACGTGGCTGGGTCTTTCAGCATGACAATGATCCCAAACACACCGCCCGGGCAACGAAGGAGTGGCTTCGTAAGAAGCATCTCAAGGTCCTGGAGTGGCCTGGCCAGTCTCCAGATCTCAACCCCATAGAAAATCTTTGGAGGGAGTTGAAAGTCCGTGTTGCCCAGCAACAGCCCCAAAACATCACTGCTCTAGAGGAGATCTGCATGGAGGAATGGGCCAAAATACCAGCAACAGTGTGTGAAAACCTTGTGAAGACTTACAGAAAACGTTTGACCTCTGTCATTGCGAACAAAGGGTATATAACAAAGTATTGAGATAAACTTTTGTTATTGACCAAATACTTATTTTCCACCATAATTTGCTAATAAATTCATAAAAAATCCTACAATGTGATTTTCTGGATTTTTTTTCTCATTTTTTCTGTCATATTTGAAGTGTACCTATGGTGAAAATTACAGGCCTCTCTCATCTTTTTAAGTGGGAGAACTTGCACAATTGGTGGCTGACTAAATACTTTTTTGCCCCACTGTATGTCTCACATGCACCACTAATCATAGAATGGAATGTGGCTGTTAGGTTTTTATCACAAAGCCATCTCTTAAACAGTTGCCAGCCCAAGCTTCAAAAGACTCCTCTCAGTTAACTCAGAAAGGAAGAGAGAGAGTTCTAAGAACCTTACTCTCTTTCATAAAACAACCATTTGGTGCATAAACATAACATAATCTTGTAATTCTGCTATCACAAGAGGACTAATGGTCTGGGGCTGTTTTTCATGGTTCGGACTAGGCCCCTTAGTTCCAGTGAAGGGAATTTTTAACACTACAGCATACAATGACATTCTAGACGATTCTGTCCTCCAACTTTGTGGCAACAGTTTGGGGAAGGATCTTTTCTGTTTCAGCATGACAATGCCCCTGTGCACAAAGCAATGTCCATACAAATATGGTTTGTTGAGATCGGTGTGGAAGAACTTGACTGGAATGGACAGAGCCCTGACCTCAACCCCATCGAACACGTTTGGGATGAATTGCAACGCCGACTGCGAGCCAGGCCTAATCGCCCAACATCTATATAACACTTCCATATCTGTGGTGAAAGGTGAAAGAGCTAGAGCGGCATGAGACATCCTGAAAATCTGTTTACGGGTTGGCCTACAAACTATTATGATCCCTCTATGGAAAGATGAGACTCTCACAATGGTGTTCTCCGTTTTGCTCTACGACCCGTCTGAAGTCGGTATACAACCGATCTGCCAACTTAAAACAATTCCATATACAGTAGCTGTCACGTTCCTGACCTGTTTTCTGTTAGTTTTGTATGTGTTAGTTGGTCAGGACGTGAGTTTGGGTGGGCAGTCTATGTTTTCTGTTTCTATGTTGGTTAATGGGTACCTAATATGGTTCTCAATTAGAGGCAGGTGGTTTTCATCTCCTCTGATTGAGAATCATATTAAGGTAGGTAGTTTCACAGTGTTTGTTTGTGGGTGGTTGTCTCCTGTGTCTGTGTCTATGTTGCACCATACGGGACTGTTTCGTTCGTTCGTCGTTTTGTGTAGTCATTTTCCTGTTCGTTCGTTCTGCGTTACATGTAAGTCCTTACGTCCAGGTCTGTCTAAATCGTTTGTTGTTTTGTTTAGTTTTAAGTGAAGTTCGTGTTTTCGTCTTTACTTTAATAAATATTATGTCAAATCACAAGTCTGCATTTTGGTTCGATCCCTGCTCCTCCTCTTCGTATGAAGAGGAGGAGGAAAGCCGTTACAGAACCACCCACCAATCCAGAACCAAGCAGCGGAAATTCGAGCAGCGGCCAAGAGATCAGGACTCATGGACTTGGGAGGAAGTATTAGAGGGAAAAGGACACTGGGCGCACATTGGGGAATATCGCCGCGCTCGTGAGGAGATGGAGGCAGCGAGAGCCCAACAGCGGTGGTATGAGGAGGCAGCAAGGAGACGTGGCTGGAAGCCCGAGAAGAAACCCCAAAAATTTCTTGGGGGGTGGCTAAGAGGTAGTGGGCCAAGGGCAGGTAGGAGACCTGCGCCCACTTCCCAGGCTTACCGTGGAGAGCGGGAGTACGGGCAGACACCGTGTTACGCAGTAGAGCGCACGGTGTCTCCTGTACGTGTGCATAGCCCGGTGCGGGTTATTCCACCTCCCCGCACTGGTAGGGCTAGATTGGGCATTGAGCCAGGTGTCATGAGGCCGGCTCAACGCGTCTGGTCTCCAGTGCGTCTCCTCGGGCCGGCTTTCATGGCACCAGCCTTACGCATGGTGTCCCCGGTTCGCCTACATAGCCCGGTGCGGGTTATTCCACCTCCCCGCACTGGTCGGGCGACGGGGAGCATTCAACCAGGTAAGGTTGGGCAGGCTCAATGCTCAAGGGAGCCAGTACGCCTGCACGGTCCGGTATTTCCGGCGCCACCTTCCCGCCCCAGCCCAGTACCACCAGTGCCTACACCACGCACCAGGCTTCCAGTGCGTTTCCAGAGCCCTGTTCCTCCTCCACGCACTCTTCCTATGGTGCGTGTATCCAGTTCGGTGCCTCCAGTTCCGGCACCACGCACTAAGCCACCTGTGCGTCTCCAGAGTCCTGTACACACTGTTCCTTCTCCCCGCACTCGCCCTGAGGTGCGTGCCCTTAGCCCGGTACCACCAGTGCCGGTACCACGCACCAGGCCTATAGTGCGCTTTGAGAGGTCAGTGTGCCCTGTCCCTGCTCCCCGCACTAGCCTGAAAGTGCGTGTCCTTAGCCCGGTGCCTCCAGTTCCGGCACCACGCACCAGGTCTACAGTGCGCCTTATCCGGCCAGAGCCATCCGTCTCCATAGCGCCATCTGAGCCATCCGTCTCCATAGCGCCATCTGAGCCATCCGTCTCCCCAGCGCCATCTGAGCCATCCGTCTCCCCAGCGCCATCTGAGCCATCCGTCTCCCCAGCGCCATCTGAGCCATCTGTCTCCCCAGCGCCATCTGAGCCATCCGTCTGCCCAGTGCCGTCTGAGCCATCCGTCTGTCCCGAGCCATTAGAGCCGCCCGTCTGTCCCGAGCCGTCAGAGCCGTTCGTCAGTCAGGAGCCGCTAGAGCCGTTCGTCAGTCAGGATCTGCCAGAGCCGCCAACCAGACAGGATCTGCCAGAGCCGCCAACCAGACAGGATCTGCCAGAGCCGCCAACCAGACAGGATCTGCCAGAGCCGCCAACCAGACAGGATCTGCCAGAGCCGCCAACCAGACAGGATCTGCCAGAGCCGCCAACCAGACAGGATCTGCCAGAGCCGCCAACCAGACAGGATCTGCCAGAGCCGCCAGCCAGACAGGATCTGCCAGAGCCGCCAGTGAGCCATGAGCGTCCAGAGCCGTTAGTGAGCCATGAGCGTCCAGAGCCGTCAGCGAGCCATGAGCAGCCAGAGCCGTCAGCGAGCCATGAGCGTCCAGAGCCGTCAGCCTGCCATGAGCGTCCGGAGCCGTCAGCCTGCCATGAGCGTCCGGAGCCGTCATTCATCCAGAACTGCCTCTCAGTCCAGAGCTGTCTCTCTGTCCGGAGCTGCCCTTCAGTCTGGAGTTGCCCCTCTATCCTGAGCTACCTCTCTATCCTGAGCTACCTCTCTATCCTGAGCTATCTCTCTGTCCTGAGCTACCTCTCTGTCCTGAGCTACCTTGTCCCGGAGCTGTCCTTTATCTTGGTGTTGCCCCTTAAATTAGGTGGGGGAAATAAGAGGGTGGTCATTCTAAGGGGGAGACGTAAGCTGGGATTGACTATGGTGGGGTGGGGACCTCGCCCAGAGCCTGAGCCACCACCGTGGTCAGATGCCCACCCAGACCCTCCCCTAGACTTTTGGTGGTGCGTTCGGAGTACGCACCTTGAGGGGGGGGTTATGTCACGTTCCTGACCTGTTTTCTGTTAGTTTTGTATGTGTTAGTTGGTCAGGACGTGAGTTTGGGTGGGCAGTCTATGTTTTCTGTTTCTATGTTGGTTAATGGGTACCTAATATGGTTCTCAATTAGAGGCAGGTGGTTTTCATCTCCTCTGATTGAGAATCATATTAAGGTAGGTAGTTTCACAGTGTTTGTTTGTGGGTGGTTGTCTCCTGTCTGTGTCTATGTTGCACCATACGGGACTGTTTCGTTCGTTCGTCGTTTTGTGTAGTCATTTTCCTGTTTGTTCGTTCTGCGTTACATGTAAGTCCTTACGTCCAGGTCTGTCTACATCGTTTGTTGTTTTGTTTAGTTTTAAGTGAAGTTCGTGTTTTCGTCTTTAATTTAATAAATATTATGTCAAATCACAAGTCTGCATTTTGGTTCGATCCCTGCTCCTCCTCTTCGTATGAAGAGGAGGAGGAACGCCGTTACAGTAGCTTCTTACAACCCCCTTACAACCTGGACTCAGGGGTAGATGTAACATAGTTTATGTAAATTGCGGACACTCCAATTTGTATGATATGTTAAGTTTTGTATGGTATGTATCCATTTGTGGCTGTCCATCATCCATTTCGTATAATATGTTATGAATTACAATTCGTATGATATGTTACGAATTGCAATTTGTTGTGGCTAACATTAGCTAGGTGGCTAATGCTAACATTAGGGGTTAAGGTTAGGAGTTAGGTTAAATGGTTTAGGTTAGGGTTAGAGGAAGGGTTAGCTAACATGCTAAGTAGTTGCAAAGTAGCTTAAAAGTGGTAAGTAGTTGCAAAGTTGCTAATTAGCTAAAGTTATCCGTGATGAGATTCGAATGCGCAACCTTTCAGTTGCCTTCCACGCCTACTATGTTAAATCTAATCTGAGACCAGGCCAGACCAGATTTTTTTCTAGTGTTTTTTGTTGTTGTAATGGTGGTAAACACTCCTTCTTCCTCTTGATCTCTCCCCCCCTCTCTCTGTCCTCTCTCTCTTTCTCTCTCTGTCTCAAGTGGACGTGACGGAGGGAGGAAGGGATGATGAGAGGAGGGGGGCAGGTGGTTAGGAAGAAAGAGGTGTTCTGATAGGCCTAGCACACTGCCTGAGCCTTTGATGCGGTCACTTTGTAGCACAGGTGGCAAATTCATAAGGAGACTCCTGGTGGTTAGAGCATTGGACTTGTAACCGAAAGGTTGAAAGATTGAATCCCCGAGCTGACAAGGTAAAAACTACAAAATAAAAATATTTTGTTCTGCTCCTGAACAAGGCAGTTAACCCACTGTTCCTAGGCTGTCATTGAAAATAAGAATTTGTTCTTAACTGACTTGCCTAGTTAAATAAAGGTAAAAAAAAAAAAACTCAACTCAACAGTCCCTCCAACCATATTCCAAAATCGCCTCGATCGAGATTGCAAAGTAGGGCAACAAGGCTTCAGATCTTAATTTTTTCTTGACTCTGACTTTACGACCATGCCGACCGCTCCTCTCTTCTCACACATCTCCTTCTGATGTTAAAACAGGGTCAAAGACAGGTTGCCTGTGTGTTGTGTTGGCGTATTGGTGAATGGTTCATGTTATTGCTTTCTAAGACAGACAGACTCAGCAAAAATAGGACAGTAGTTCAAAAATGATATCCTAGTCTTTCATCTCAGTTCATCTGAGTGCATTGTGAGTATCGAAGAGAGTTTAGCCAAAGTAACTCATGAGATGGTGTCAATTAACTCCTGTTATCCTGTGTGAACTGTGCAAGTGAGCAACCGATGTCAAAGGACAGCAGCTGTGTTCAGTTCTCTTTCCCATCTGGGAATGTAGCAGACTAGCAGTACATATTCTCTCTTTAACATTCACAGACGATAAGAACGTAAGTAGGGCATATTGAGATCTTCCCCTGGGGTTGTAAGTGGTTACAAAATGGATGCAGGTAGACTCATGCTGCAGACCGAGCACAACTCATTTTCACATAAAATATACGGTGCACCACACTTTGAGAAATGGTCAACCTCAGAGACTCTGCATTGTCTGTTTTGTAGGACTTGCATCCTGATATTGTGTATCTGTAGGGTTCTGTATTTGTTTTCTTAGTCAACCTTGTGTTCTGTTTTGTTGTGTTCTGGAACATAGCCTTATTTCTTTGTGTTCTTGAACGTAGCCCTGTCTTTCATTTTTGTTCATTGATTTCACCTGTGTTAGTTACTCACCTGGTCTCATCAGCTCCTTATTTAGTTCAGGTAATTCTGTTTGTGCCTTTGTGAGGTATTGTTCGTTTTGACTCTACTAAGCCTTTTCCTAGCTTGTTTGTGAGAACCAGTTATAGCCTTCAGTCCTAGTTTTGATTCACCTGCCTGTTTGCCTACCTGTGTATGACCACTGCCTGCCTGTGACCACAATTCCTGCCTTCTGCGAAGGCTAAATAAACACCTGCCGCGCTCTGCGTGTGAATCTACACCTTTTTCTCCCTGAGTATTCATTACAGTATCATCACACCTAGGCTATATCAGTCTGATAATACACGACTAGTGCCCTACTTTTGTGAAGTATGCTTTTGTTTTTATTCATATTTACTTCCCACGACTATGCATGTAATGACTGACATGTACACGCGTTGATGTTCTTACCTGGAAAATATTACCCCATGGTGGAATAGAATAATATGTACACTTGTTATGGCTTCTTTTCCTTGTGAAAAAGCAAATGCACGTAATGCTACCTGTCTTTGGTTGAGGAGGTTACAGTAGCCTACAGGCCTATTTTCAACCCTGAACAAGTCTGGAAAGCCACCATTGTAGCACGTTTCTCATTGAGAGCTAAAGAGCTGTCGAAGCAAAATAGCGTTAACAATGTTTACATTCCATTAATTTCTTTTGGTAAGCCCTTGTCATGTGAAGACTAATGGAGATGTCATGCCTGGTAGCAGGAGGGCTGTATTTTCACCTCACGGATGGAGGGAAAGGAAATAAAGAATACACTCTCTAAGTGATGTGTTTGAGTTCAAATCAGGTGGACGACACAATGGTGTGGTTTACTTTTTTGGCTGAATAAAGTATCAGTGACTCACGTGAAGGAAGGACGGATGGAAGGGAGGGATGACAGCATAGGAAGGTATGCACAACAGCAGTCTGGTCGTCCAAAACACACACAAGCTGGTGCATTTTTTTTAGACCATAGTCACTCTCTGGATTGACAGATTGATTGAAGAGCTGGCATCCGGAAATAGTTTCCATTTGAAAGTGAGAATTTATTCCAGTGAGAATTTGGAACAGTACCTAGCTACAGTAAGTCTTCACTGATATGGGTTTACATGAATGTCATCTATTGTAGCCTCCTTAATGTCATTCAGCAGTTGACTAAAAGGCTATCACTCATCATAACTTGTTACATCTATATGTTTAGCATGACATGTTTGCAGTTTTTATCTTATTTGTAAAGACCTCATATTCCCAGGTCATGCTATTGAGAGATTTGTATCCTACTACCTTGTACCAAGGCACAGGCACGCACACACAGTGGTGGAAAAGGTACCCAATTTCCATACTTGAGTAAAAGTAAAGACGCCTTAATAGAAAATGACATAAGTAAACGTGAAAGTCAACCAGTAAAATACTACTTGAGTAAAAGTCTAAAAGTCGTTGGTTTTAAATATACTTAAGCATCAAAAGTAAATGTAATTACAAAATGTACTTAAGTATCAAAAGGTAAAGTAAAAGTACGAATAATTTCTAATTACTTATATTAAGCAAACCAGTAGGCACATTAAAAAATATATATATGTTAATGGATAGCCAGGGGCATACTCCAACACTCAGACATCATATACAAACGAAGCATTTGTGTTTAGTGAGTCCGCCAGATCAGAGGCAGTAGGGATGACCAGGGATGTTCTCTTGATAAGTGTATGAATTCCACCATGTTCTGTCCTGCTAAGCATTCAAAATGTAATAAGTGCTTTTGGATGTCAGGGAAAAAATGCATGGAGTAAAAAGTCCATCATTTTCTTTAGGAATGTAGTGAAGTAAGTTGTCAAAAATATTAATAGTAAAGTACAGATGCCCGTTACTCATACACGTTACTCATACAGTAGTGGACCTGAAATGAAAAAAAAGAAGGCCTGGAATGTTTGGTTTTCCCAGTTCGTTATTTCTTAATGGTCGATGGCTGAAAGTCCGCTGTTGCAAAGACAATGGCAAGATGTTTTATCACTATTATACTGAACATCACTATTATACTGAACATCATTATGGGAGGGAGTCAACTGTCTGGCCTCACACCTCTCATCTCCTCTGTCTTCGCCATCCATCCATCATCATTGATGGGATCAATCGGTTAAATCATCTGATCAATAGTGACATGAGTTTAACTGCTGACGACCTCTCCAGAGGTCCTCTCAATAAGAAATATACGGTGCACCACACAAAGAAACCTCCCTTGACTTCATCAATACCTGGGTTCAAATACAATTTGAAATCATTGCTACAGCAAACACTCAATGTATATTTGAAAGATTTCAAGCAGTATTTGAACCCAGGTAGGTCTGACTTAATCATTACCTAACCTGCAGCCATATAACCTATAGGTCTGGTCACCATGTAATGTTACGTCAGTATATACAGTGGGGAGAACAAGTATTTGATACACTGCCGATTTTGCAGGTTTTCCTACTTACAAAGCATGTAGAGGTCTGTAATTTCTATCATAGGTACACTTCAACTATGAGAGACGGAATCTAAAACAAAAATCCAGAAAATCACATTGTATGATTTTTAAGTAATTAATTTGCATTTTATTGCATGACATAAGTATTTGATACATCAGAAAAGCAGATCTTAATATTTGGTACAGAAACCTTTTTGCAATTACAGAGATCATACGTTTCCTGTAGTTCTTGACCAGGTTTGCACACACTGCAGCAGGGATTTTGGCCCACTCCTCCATACAGATCTTCTCCAGATCCTTCAGGTTTCGGGGCTGTCGCTGGGCAATACGGACTTTCAGCTCCCTCCAAAGATTTTCTATTGGGTTCAGGTCTGGAGACTGGCTAGGCCACTCCAGGACCTTGAGATGCTTCTTACGGCGCCACTCCTTAGTTGCCCTGGCTGTGTGTTTCGGGTCGTTGTCATGCTGGAAGACCCAGCCACGACCCATCTTCAATGCTCTTACTGAGGGAAGGAGGTTGTTGGCCAAGATCTCGCGATACATGGCCCCATCCATCCTCCCCTCAATACGGTGCAGTCATCCTGTACCCTTTGCAGAAAAGCATCCCCAAAGAATGATGTTTCCACCTCCATGCTTCACGGTTGGGATGGTGTTCTTGGGGTTGTACTCATCCTTCTTCTTCCTCCAAACACGGCGAGTGGAGTTTAGACCAAAAAGCTCTATTTTTGTCTCATCAGACCACATGACCTTCTCCCATTCCTCCTCTGGATCATCCAGATGGTCATTGGCAAACTTCAGACGGGCCTGGACATGCGCTGGCTTGAGCAGGTGGACCTTGCGTGCGCTGCAGGATTTTAATCCATGACGGTGTAGTGTGTTACTAATGGTTTTCTTTGAGACTGTGGTCCCAGCTCTCTCCAGGTCATTGACCAGGTCCTGCCGTGTAGTTCTGGGCTGATAACTCACCTTCCTCATGATCATTGATGCCCCACGAGGTGAGATCTTGCATGGAGCCCCAGACCGAGGGTGATTGACCGTCATCTTGAACTTCTTCCATTTTCTAATAATTGCTCCAACAGTTGTTGCCTTCTCACCAAGCTGCTTGCCCATTGTCCTGTAGCCCATCCCAGCCTTGTGCAGGTCTACAATTTTATCCCTGATGTCCTTACACAGCTCTCTGGTCTTGGCCATTGTGGAGAGGTTGGAGTCTGTTTGATTGAGTGTGTGGACAGGTGTCTTTTATACAGGTAACGAGTTCAAACAGGTGCAGTTAATACAGGTAATGAGTGGAGAACAGGAGGGCTTCTTAAAGAAAAACTAACAGGTCTGTGAGAGCCGGAATTCTTACTGGTTGGTAGGTGATCAAATACTTATGTCATGCAATAAAATGCAAATTAATTACTTAAAAATCATACAATGTGATTTTCTGGATTTTTGTTTTAGATTCCGTCTGTCACAGTTGAAGTGTACCTATGATAAAAATTACAGACCTCTACATGCTTTGTAAGTAGGAAAACCTGCAAAATCGGCAGTGTATCAAATACTTGTTCTCCCCACTGTAACTCAGGTGCACTCCCACAGAATAAGGATGCTAATAGGTTTTAACAATTATGTAGCTACAGTACAGATACAAAAGGTAGAGAATCCACGAGCTGACTAGGTGAAAAATCTGTCGATGTACCATTGAGCAAGGCACTTGACCCTAATTACGCATGTAATTCGCTCTGGATAAAATATGTCTGTTTTCAGAAGGAGTCCATGTTCCTATCAGTCTCTGTCAGGGAGAGGAATGCAGCTCAGGTTTGACTTTCACTTGCCAAAAACAGTGAGACGCTGTTCAGTTATGAGTGTTGGGACTAATTATTTCCTGTAATAATTTGGTATTTTGTATTTCAACATTCTGTCCAGTGGTTAAATTTTAAAAAGTTCAATAAAAAGGTGGCAATTAAAGTAACAGGGTTGACCGTAACAGGGGCGAGTTTTCATCTTAAATCAGCCATAACTCCACTTGTGACAGGGGGAATGGAAGTGTGTGTGCAACAGGGAGGGGCAATTGAATTCAAGCTTCACAAAAAATATTTCATTGTTAAAACATTTCTAGCCTGTCTATGTGTAACAGGGTTGATGTGTTATGCTCGACCCGTTCAGTTCTCCACCACAAAACACCAAAAAATGGCCAAAAAGAGTAGAACCAGGTCACCTGCTTTTACATAATGATTTAACTAGAATATCTAGGGCTTTACAATGATGGTGAACACTTGGAGAATTGTTTTGGGATAAGTTATCAGACCTCAGGATAAGACCCAGATCCAGACAGTTCGAAATAACAAAAGTTTATTTTCAAAACAGGGGGCAGGCTCAGGGTCAGGGCAGGCAGGGGTCAGTAATCCAGGGCAGTGTCAAGAGGTACAGAATGGCAGCCTCAGGATATGCAGAGTGGTCAAAAACCGGGAGAACTAGCAAGAAACAGGAGTATGGGAAAAAGATGGTAGGCTTGACGAGACAAGACGAACTGGCAACAGATTAACAGAAAACACAGGGATAAATGCACAAGGGATTATGGGGGAAATTGGCGACACCTGGAGGGGGTGGAGACAAGCACAACACAGGTGAAACAGATCAGGGTGTGACAGTACCCCCCCCATATAGGAACGTCACCTGGCATCCTACCCGGGCACATACCTGGTTGACCGGGGTGCCGGCGGGGACCCAGCACCACTCCTCTAGACCATAACCCTCCCAGTCAACCAGGTACTGGAATCCCCTGCCCCGAGGACGACACTCAGGAGACTCCTCACCGTATATGCCGGATGGCCGTCGATGAGACAGGAGGGAAGGGGTGGACCTGGAAAGAGGAGATAGAGGGCTGTGAGAAAGAGGTTTAATACTTGATACATGAAATGTGGGATGTATACGGAGGGTGAGGAGCAACAGAAGACGAACAGCAGAGGGGCTAAGGATCTTGGAGATGGGGAAAGGGCTGATAAAACGGGGGGAGAGTTTGCGGGACTCCACCCGGAGGGGCAGATCCCGAGGGGACAGCCATACCTTCTGCCCAAGACGATAGCAGGGAGCCGGGGTCCGGTGACGTTCTGCCTGTCGACGATATCTGGAGGTGATCTTGAGAAGAGCTCTCTTCCAGGTACGCTGACAGCGGCGGACGAACATCTGGACTGAGGGTATGTTGACCTCCTCCTCTTGCTCCGGGAAGACCAAGGGCTGATAACCCATGGCGCACTCAAAGGGCGAGAACCCAGAGGCCAAGCAGGGAAGGGTGTTCCGGGCGTACTCCACCCACACGAGTTGCTGGCTCCAGGTGGTTGGGTTGGCCAAGACGAGGCACAGAAGAGTCGTCTCCAGGTCCTGATTGGCACGCTCCATTGGATTGAGGATGAAATCCGGAGGACAAGCTGGCCTGACAACTCAATGAGTGTGCAGAATGCCTTCCAGAACTGGGACAAGAACTGAGGACCATGTCCACCGGAAGTCCATGGATCCGGAAGATGTGCTGCACCATGAGTTGGGCCGTCTGCTTGGCAGAAGGTAGCTTTGGGAGGGGAATGAAATGGGTGGCTTTGGAAAACCTGTCCACCACCGTGAGGATAGTGGTGTTGCCATCAGACGAAGGGAGACCAGTGACGAAGTCCAGGGATATATGAGACCAGGGACAGGAAGAGGTTACAGGAGGCCAGCCGGAGCTTGCCGAGGTGTCTTGTTCTGCGCACAGACAGTGCAGGCAGATGTCAGGGACTATGGTGGGCCACCGAAAGTGTTGTCACACAATGGCCAGGGTCTAACGGGAGCCAGGGTGGCAGGGTGGCAGGCAAGCCTGGAGGAATGAGCCCATTCCAGGACCGGGGAGCGGATGCGTCTGGGACAAACATCCGGTTTGCCGGACCCCCTGGGAACGCTGCGCCTCACGGACCTGGTTCTCTATTCCCCAAACGAGGGGAAGGATGGTCTCTGGGTCCGAGGGTGTAGATGCGGGGCTTTAGCGGTGTGAAAGCGTGTCCGGCTTGAAAGCATCTTCTACGTTCCAGTAGCCGCCCATCGATCCGTATGGTTAATGCGATGAGCGAGTCGAGATCCGTAGGCAGCTCCCGAGCTGTGAGCTCGTCCTTCACCTCTTCCGATAATCCATGAAGGAATGTATCGAACAGGGATTCCTGGTTCCAGGCCTCTCGGCAGCCAACGTGCGGAATTCAACCGCATAGTCCGTCACACTGCGGGAGTCTTGGCGAAGCTGGAGTAACTTCCGGGCAGCTTCTCTCCCGGACAACAGAGAATCGAAACCTTTTTTACCTCAGCCACGAACTGCTCCATGCTGAAACACACTGCAGATTGTTGTTCCCACACCGCTGTAGCCCAGGCGAGAGCCCTCCCGGACATTAGCATTATGAGATACAATATTGTCGAGCGGTTCGAGGGGAAGGACGAGGGCTGCACCTGGAAGATGAAGGAACACAGGAAGAGAAACAGCCGACAGGTTCCTGACCCTCCAGCGAAGCGTTCCGGATGAGGTAAGCAGGGTGAAGTAGATAACATACAAAAGTGAAATAAACAATAAAAATTAACAGTAAACATTACACTCACAGAAGTTCCAAAAGAATAAAGACATTTCCAATGTCATGTTATGTATATATACAGTGTTGTAACGATGTGCAAATAGTTAAAGTACAAAAGGGAAAATAAATGAACATAAATATGGGTTGTATTTACAATGGTGTTCATTCTTCGCTGGTTGACCTTTTCTTGTGGCAAAGAGTCACAAATCTTGCTGCTGTGATGGAACACTGTGGTATTTCACCCAGTAGATATGGGAATTTATCAAAATTGGGTTTGTTTTCTAATTCTTTGTGGATCTGTGTAATTTTAGGGAAATATGTGTCTCTAATATGGTGATACATTTGGCAGGATGTAAGGAAGTGCAGCTCAGTTTCCACCTCATTTTGTGGGCAGTGTGCACATAGCCTGTCTTCTCTTGAGGGCCAGGTCTGCCTACGGCGGCCTTTCTCAATAGCAAGGCTATGCTCACTGAATCTGTACATAGTCAAAGCTTTCCTTAAGTTTGGGTCAGTCACAGAGAGAGAAAGAATACCTGACCACTCTCTCCAAACACACTTTCCTCCCAAACATAGCCCACTCTGTTACTCTCTCTCTTTCCCTGCCTGCCTGCCTTCCTCCCCTCTCTCTCTCATTCAGGCTAGATTGACTAAAAGGCTCTGGTCTGGTAGGGATGGTAGGGATATTTTTAGGGGTTCCCCTCCCATTTCTTCTTACATTGTTCCACAAACACACACTCCACTCCACTTGTGGAGGTAAACTCGATTCACTCACTCATTACTCCCTCATCTTGTATGCATAGCTAACTTCTCTGGCCTGATGCTGGTGTTTGGTTCCCCCTCCTTGTCAACGGACTGCCTGAGATTCAAACCAGATCAGAGCTCCCAGGCGTCATGTGAATGTACAGTTCCAGTCAAAAGTTTGGACACACCTACTCATTCAAGTTTTTTTATACATTTTTTACTATTTTCTACATTGTAGAATAATAGTGAAGACATCAAAACTATGAATTCACACATATGCAATAATGTAGTAACCAAAAAAGTGTTTTATAATAAAAAATATAGATTCATATAGATTTAGATTCAACAAAGTAGCCTTGATGACAGCTTTGCACACTCTTGGCATTCTTTCAACCAGCTTCATGAGGTAGTCACTGGAATGCATTTTAATTAACAGGTGTGCCTTGTTAAAGTTAATTTGTGGAATTTCTTTCCTTCTTAATACGTTTGAGCCAATCAGTTGTGTTGTGACAAGGTAGGTTTGGTATACAGAAGATAACCCTATTTGGTAAAAGACCAAGTCCATATTACGGCAAGAACAGCTCAAATAAGCAAAAAGAAATGACAGTCCATTACTTTAAGACATAAAGGTCAGTCAACCCTGAAAATGTCCAGAACTTTGAAAGATCCTTCAAGTGCAGTCGCAAAAACCATCAAGCGCTATGATGAAACTGGTTCTCATGAGGACCGCCACAGGAAAGGAAGACCCAGAGTTACCTCTGTGGCAGAGGATAAGTTCAATAGAGTTACCAGCCTCAGAAATTGCATCCCAAATAAATGATTCAAGTAACAGACACATCTCGACATCAACTGTTTAAAGGAGACTGCATGAATCAGGCCTTCATGGTTGAATTGCTACAGAGACACCCAATAAGAAGAGACTTGCTTGGGCGATGAAACCTGAGCAATGGGCATTAGACCTGTGGAAATCTGTCCTTTGGTCTAATGAGTCCAAATTTGAGATTTTTTGTTCCAACCGCCGTGTCTTTGTGAGACGCAGAGTAGGTGAACGGATTATCTCCGAATGTCTGGTTCCCACCATGAAGCCCGGAGGAGGAGGTGTGATGGTGTGGGGGTGCTTTGCTGGTGACACTGTCAGTAATTTATTTAGAATTCAAGGCACACTTAACCAGCATGGCTACCACAGCATTCTGCAGTGATACGCCATCCCATCTGGTTTGCATTTAGTGGAACTATCAGTTGTTTTCCAACAGGACAATGACCCAAAACCCACCTAAAGGCTGTGTAAGGGCTATTTGACCAAGGAAAGTGATGGAGTGCTGCATCAGATGACCTGGCCTCCACAGTCACCCAACCTCAACCCAAATGAGGTGGTTTGGGATGAGTTGGACCGTAGAGTGAAGGAGAAGCAGCCTAAAAGTGCTCAGCATATGTGGGAAATCCTTCAAGACTGTTGGAAAAACATTCCAGGTGAAGCTGGTTCAGAAAATGCCAAGAGTGTGAAAAGCTGTCATCAAGGCAAGGGGTGGCTACTTTGAAGAATCTAAAATATGTGTAACACTTTTTTGGTTATTACATGAATCCATGTGTGTTATTTCATATTATTCTTCAACGTTGAAAATAGTCAAAATAAGACTAACCTATTAATGAGTAGGTGTGCCCAAACGTTTGACTGGAACTGTATATAAACAAGAACAAACAGGCAGTGTCAAGGGCATAGCTGAGTTTTTTTGTTACAGTACACAGTACAGTGCATTCTGATATGCCTAAGAGCTATAGTACACCTGAATTGTAAATGTATAACTCTAACCTAAACAGAACTCCATTGAAAGCAGATTGTGCTCCCAAATATAGCATGCCCTGGATATAGCATAATTACTTGTTCCCCATGACATGACCACATAATATGTACATCAGCCCAGTAAAGTTAAATCCTAGGCATTACCTTGGGGAGCTAACACAAGTATTCAGGTAAGATTATTCTTCACACAAGTATGGTTCACTGTCCGAACCACCTTAGTGATACTTGTTTGTGAGGAGGACAACATCACAGAAGTGGTGTTGGTGTTATTAGAGGCCCAGTGTTGCTCCAGTGCAAGGTCAAGTGTCAAAGGTCAGGCTATTGGTGGGGTTCTCACTCTGGGTCATGTGCTATGAAGGTCACCAACAAACCCTGCAGACATCCAGGCTTTTGTGTTGGAGTTGGGCGTTGTTCAGCTAGAGGTCTTATTGTTACATTAATAAGGTCGAGGAACGTGGAACACTCCTGGAAAAAGGGAGTGCATAGCTGAAAGCCATAGAGCTGCCGATATCGGACCACACACTTCCTCTGTTTGTTAATGTAACCTGCCATTCTGATTGGTAGGAGGATGGGCTCAGGGAGTTCAAAGGGGACTACTCAGGGAAACCTAGGGACGTGGATAGCTGATGAAGTAGTGCAGCTGTGATCTGATGGTTTGTCAAAGAGGTGTAATAGGAATCTGAAGACAGATGTGTTTGTGTTTTAACTAGTGCACTGTGGGGCGTGGTGTCATTTTCTGACAGAGTCAAGGAGAAAGGTGGATTCTGTCTACAGAGATAACTCTGTGAGTGTATGTGTGTGTGCATGTATGCATGCGTGTGTAAAAAGGAATAACTGTCAAGGTGAACAGTATGCCAAGGAGCCAAGTGTTAATTATTAGTCTCCGCTAGTCATTATTGAGTAAAACTCTGATATTTTCTTTGACAGCTGGTGGAAAAGTTGTGTGTGAGCAAGCATGCCTCAGGTTACATTCCTGTAACAGCTCAAATACACACACTTTACATAAGTATTCAGAGCCTTTGCTATGAGACTCGAAGTTGAGCTCAGGTGCATCCTGTTTCTACTGAGCATCCTTGAGATGTTTCTACAACTTGATTGGAGTCCACCTGTGGTCAATTCAGCATTGAAGGTCCCCAAGAATACAATGGCCTCCATCATTCTTTAAATGGAAGAAGTTTGGAACCACCAAGACTCTTCCAAGAGGTGGCCGCCCAGGCCAAACTGAGCAATCGGGGAAGAAGGGCCTTGGTCACGGAGGTGACGAAGAACCCGATGGTCCTGCATTTTTCAGCATGTAATTAAAAAAATATATAGAGATTTAGAGTTAGATAAACTTCTTATTTTTTTTGTCAGGAACATATACAGGATGCTACCCTCTACAACATAACCTTCACTCCAAATCAAAACTCAAAACCTACAACCTGATTTTGGATGGAATTACTGAATCACCTGGAAGGCTTACAACTACCAAAAATTATTATTCCAACGCTATACAGAAAATGCTCTGGGAAAACAACAGAAACCTGAAAACACCATCCAACCTGGAACTGAGTGAGTAATGTTTAGTCTGAAGCTATATTTTATTTCCAAAATGCCAAGAAGAAAAATACATTACATTACTTTATAAGGACCGAATGCTAAATTAAGGCTGCCAAGCTTGATGCAACATCATTTAGCACTGACGTGTCAAGTGAGAGGTGTCAAAGCCCTTTAGCCCAACAATGGCAGGAGAGTCGAACAGTCTACTCCAACCAAATGGAGAGGCCTTAGAAGCTGCCTCCCGCTGTTAAGAGGTAATTAAAATACAGTACCCTGTGTATGTAAAGAATGATAAGGCAAGAAAAGATCACAAAATGAAGCTCCTTATGGAAAATCAAGAGACACTTTTTGCTGACTATTATGAAAATGGGAACATCAGCAACCTCATCTTCCACACAAACCCTCCTGGCATGGCACAGTGTTAAGTGTTAATTCCAGACATCCCCCCCTGGCATGGCACAGTGCTTTATTAGCACACTACCCCTCTGTTAAGAGAGGGGGTGTTAACGAGGGGTGGAAACTCAGGATACTAGACAACGAGGACTCTGAGTCAGCTTATATAAATCTCTATAAGTCTGGAACAGTAATGGTACAGGGCAACCCCAAACAGTTTCAGCTGGACTTTCACCTAATCAAAGAATTAGCCTAGCAGGAGAAGCTCTCCCTTGAGAAAGATACGCCCACCCCAAGCGGGTCAGACCAGACCTCTTCATTATATAACCCCACAGACGAGCAACCCCAAGTGGAAAGTCAACCTCCCAGCACAGACTACTACCCCCTCATTGAAATGAAGGATACATTTACCCAGCTGGAGGTGAGGCAGGTCAGCACAGACCCAGACAACAGTCCAGCACAACAACACCCCCTTAACCAGACCCGGAGAGCTGGAGGTGGAAAGAGACTTATCTGCACTCTGGATTGTGGTGAGACAACTTCGACAATATAATAAGCAAGAGCAGGAGAAGAACAGAGCACTAGAGGAGAGGATCAGACTGCTGGAAGAGAGGTGACAGAGAACAACCCAATAGAGAGGTGGACCCCCCCCGCAGAGAAGCCAGCAGAACAGCCCACCTCAGCTCCCGACAAAAGTCTAGACACCACAGCAGAACAGTCCACGACCAGCAGAACAGACCCTGACCATAGCGTCGACATCACAGCAGAACAGACAAGTGAAGAACCCCAAGCCCAGGGGCTCCCACCCCTTCTGAGCCACCCTGAAAGCCCTACTGACAACCCCCACACACCCAGAGGACATACACAAGAAACAGATTGTTCTCCTTATGGACTCAAATCGGAAATATATACAAGAAAAACAACTTTTCCCCAAACACAGTGTGTCTAAACTCTGGTGTCAAAACCCAGCGCGCCCTAGACCTTCTGTCTGAGGACCAACAAGGTTCACCTAGCCACATAATAATACACACAGGCACAAACGACCTGAGAACACAGCAGGAAAGGGTGGCCACAGCACTGAAGGGAGTGATTGAAAAAGCTTCTTCTACTTTCCCCAATGCACAAGTGGTTATCTCCACCCTGCTACCACGAAAAGACTTCCACCCTGCTACCATACAGCGGGTAAACGCAAGTATTTCCTGTGACTGTGCCTCAAAACCAAATGTTTTCCTGGCCCACCACTCCACCCTGGACTTGAACAGCCTCTATGACCAGGTCCATCTATACAAGGCAGCAGTGCCCACCTTCGCCCGGACTCTAAAGGACATCGCTCTCAAATGTAGCCCCAACACTTCACACAGGAGCAACAGATCAATAGACACCCAGCCCAGGCCAGCGAGACACCCTCCCAGACCTACGGGAACCCCCCCTGGACCTACACATAGAGGACCCACGCCGAGAGGACCCACATCCAGACCACAACACCACCAGCCACATACACCACCACACCCCAACCAATCAGCACCCCCACAAGTCAACCATGCCCACACCCCATTTATTCCCCCTCAGATCAGACTTATGCCCCTCCTGCCCACCCCATGCACCCCATCCCCACAAAGAGGGCCTCAACATGGAAGTCACACATGCGCCCAGGCCGTGAGCGGGCAAACAGGCCCAACCCCCACTCTTACACCAGCCCAAGCCAATGGCATGTACCAGATGCTCAGCAGGCTCTGCTCACACTTACTGGCCTGAGGCCAAACCACACAACCAACAACATTGGACACTTTATGGAACACAAAGCCTTCACTATCTCATCCTGGAATATCCAAGGCCTGAGGTCATGTACTTTTGGCCTAAAGAGCAGGAACCTGGACTTCATCAAAGAAATCGGAAATACAGACATTGTCATCCTATAAGAAACCTGGTATAAAGGAGACGGACCCACTGGTTGCCCTCTAGGTTACAGAGAGCTGGTAGTCCCATCCACCAAACTACCAGGTGTGAAACAGGGAAGGGACTCAGGGGGTATGCTAATTTGGTATAGAGCAGACCTAACTCACTCCGTTAAATTAATCAAAACAGGAACATTTTACATTTGGCTAGAAATGATCTTAACAAAGAATAATGTCCTCCTGTGTGATACCTATATCCCCCCACTAGAATCCCCATACTTTAATGAAGACAACTTCTCCATCCTGGAGGGAGAAATCAATAATTTCCAGGCCCAGGGACATGTACTAGTCTGTGGTGACCTAAATGCCAGAACCGGACAAGAACCTGACACTCTCAGCACACAGGCGGACAAACACCTGCCTGGAGGTGACAGCATTCCCTCTCCCATATGCCCCCCTAGGCACAACTATGACAACATAACCAACAAAAACAGGTCACAACTCCTGCAGCTCTGTCGCACACTGGGTATGTACATAGTCAATGGTAGGCTTCGAGGGGACTCCTATGATAGGTACACCTATAGCTCATCTCTTGGCAGTAGCACTGTAAACTACTTTATCACTGACCTCAACCCAGTGTCTCTCAGAGCGTTCAGTCAGCCAACTGACACCCCTATCAGGCCACAGCAAAATCACACTCTACTTGAACAGAGCTTTGCTCAATCATGAGGCATCAAAGTCAAAGGAACTGAATAATATTAAGAAATGCTATAGATGGAAGGAATGTAGTTTGGAAACCTACCAAAAAATAATTAGGCAACAACAAATTCAAGCCCTTTTAGACAACTTCCTGGATAAAACATTCCACTGTAATAGTGAAGGTGTAAACTTGGCAGTAGAAAATCTTAACAGTATATTTTACCTCTCAGCATCCCTATCAAATCTAAAAATCTCAAACAGAAAACCGAAGAAAATGAACAACAATAACAAATGGTTTGATGAAGAATGCAAAAATCTAAGAAAGAAATTGAGAAACCTGTCCAACCAAGACCCGGAGTCTAACACCTTCACTATGGTGAATCACTAAAACAATACAGAAATACACTACGGAAAAAGAAGGAACAGCACGTCAGAAATCAGCTCAATGTAATTAAAGATTCCATAGACTCTAACCACTTCTGGAAAACACTAAACAAACAACAACACGAAGAATTATCTATCCAAAATGGAGATGTATGGGTAAGCCACTTCTCCAATCTTTTTGGCTCTATAACAAAGAACAAACAGCAAAAACATATACATGATCAAATACAAATTTTAGAATCAACTATTAAAGACTACCAGAACCCACTGGATTCTACAATTACCTTGAACGAACTAAAAGACTAAATTAAAACTTTCCAACCCAAAAAGGCCTGTGGTGTTGATGGTATCCTCAATGAAATGATCAAATATACAGACAACAAATTCCAATTGGCTATCCTAAAACTCTTTAACATCATCCTTAGCTCTGGCATCTTCCCCAATATTGTGAACCAAGGACTGTTCACCCCAATCCACAAAAGTGGAGACAAATTTGACCCCAATAACTATCGTGGGATATGCGTCAACAGCAACCTTGGGAAAATCCTCTGCATTATCATTAACAGCAGACTCGTACATTTCCTCAGTGAAAACAATGTACTGAGCAAATGTCAAATTGGCTTTTTACCAAATTACCATACGACAGACCACGTATTCACCCTGCACACCCTAATTGACAAACAAACAAACCAAAACAAAGGCAAAGTCTTCTCATGCTTTGTTGATTTCAAAAAAGCCTTTGACTCAATTTGGTATGAGGGTCTGCTATATAAATTGATGGAAAGTGGTGTTGGGGGAAAAACATACAACATTATAAAATCCATGTACACAAACAACAAGTGTGCGGTTAAAATAGGCAAAAAACACACACATTTCTTCCCACAGGGCAGTGGGGTGAGACAGGGATGCAGCTTAAGCCCCACCCTCTTCAACATTATATCAATGAATTGGCGCGGGCACTAGACAAGTCTGCAGCACCCGGCCTCACCCTACTAGAATCTGAAGTCAAATGTCTACTGTTTGCTGATGATCTGGTGATTCTGTCACCAACCAGGGAGGGCATACAGCAGCACCTAGATATTCTGCACAGATTCTGCCAGACCTGGGCCCTGACAGTAAATCTCAGTAAGACCAAAATAATGGTATTCCAAAAAAAGTCCAGTCGCCAGGACCAGAAACATAAATTCCATCTAGACCCCGTTGCCATAGAGCACACCAAAAACTATACAGACCTTGGCCTAAACATCAGTGCCACAGGTAACTTCCACAAAGCTGTGAATGATCTGAGAGACAAGGCAAGAAGGGCATTCTATGCCATCAAAAGGAACATAAAATTCAACGTACCAATTAGGATCTGGCAAAAAATACTTTCATCAGTTATAGAACCCATTGCCCTTTATGGTTGTGAGGTCTGGGGTCTGCTCACCAACAAAGAATAATAAATAATAAAGCCCCTTGAATTGAATTGAGAGAGTGTGGGAGAGAGAGAATTAGGGAATAGGGGAATAGGGAATAAATAGGGTGCCATTAGGGATGGCATTCTCTTAGTTGTTTTTTACTGACATTCTTCCAGGCTCTCGTCATACACGTCAGCCACAGTGGACACATTGCACATTGAGCTTGACATTCTCTTTCAGTTTGAGAGAGAGTTCCAACTCAGGCCTATTTTTAGGCAAACGACTTCTTCTCTTCGCTTGCCTTAAATGAAATTCTCTTTCTGAACTCGAAGGGCAAAGGTAAAGACCTCTTTGGAGGAAAAACACAGAACATCATTTTCAGGGTCGGCGCAGCGTGTCGGTACACATCAACCTAAATATGACTTTTTAATTTAAACATACTGCCCTCTGAAGCCCTTTCATATCTTTCTACGAAGTCCCACCGTGCATCGACATAAGAAGATGACATTCACTAGGGAGTAGACTAGAGGCTTCAGGGTTTAATCTGTTTGTCATAGGGCTGGATTCAGATACACTGATTTCTCAGTTATTGGAAATATTAATACCTTCTCCCCTTCTTATAACTTGGCAACCAAGTATATAAACACTCTAAACCAGCAATTTGTCCCCCAGGATTGGAGTTGTGTGCCCCGGTTATATAGCTACCAGTTATACAGTACTTTGAGCGATATAGTGATACTATGCTACTATTGAGAAGCTGTACTGTAGCAATACCAAACTGCATAAATGTGTGGTTTAGAGTTGGTGAGATTTTAGATTAACCGCTCTGAGCCTAGTATGAGCTCTCTCTCTCTCTCTCTCTCTCACACACACACACACACACACACACACACACACACACACACACACACACACACACACACACACTATAGGTGGTGCTAAACATGAAATTAGGGCTTTATCGCAGCCTGTCAGGCTCCGTTAAGCTCCAGACCAAGGTGTCTCAGGCCAGGGATGGACCCTGGAGCAGCGTGGCTATATAAAGCCTCAGAGCTAAGCTCCGTTCAGCCCTCCTTGCCTTGGCCACAGTCTTCCCACAGTCCTCGCTGCCAAGCCAACACACAGTTTCCTGGCTTGGTTTCAGGAAAGTGCTGCTCCAAGCCTGAGGATGGAAACTTAGAGCACTGTTTTGCCTGGATACAATAAAACACAAACAAACACAGGGTCTGGTGATTCAGAGAAGGGGGCTAGACACGGCCTCCTTTATCATCAGGCTCACCCTTCGAACACCTCTCTTATCAGGCAGGAGCCCATATGCCAATTACTGTACATTACCGCCAGACACAAACAGATACTTAAAGAACACTGATGAAACAATAATGCTCTGAAGAGGGGTCTCTCTCTCTCTCTCTCTCTCTCTCTCTCTCTCTCTCTCTCTCTCTCTCTCTCTCTCTCTCTCTCTCTCTCTCTCTCTCTCTCTCTCTCTCTCTCTCTCTCTCTCTCTCTCTCTCTCTATATATATATGAGAGAGCTTTTTTTAAGCCAGTGAGTCACTCTTTCCTTGAAAAACAGAGTTCCCTTCTCCTGTTCCCCTCTCCCTCCCTCTCTTGCAAGGAGGTCTCCAGGCAGTCTGCAGCTGGGCAGCTCTCACGTGATCTGTGTGTGCCCTAGTGAGTATGTTCTAGTGCAGGGTTTCCCAAACCTGCCCCCCATCCCCCCGTGCACTACACAAATGATTAAAATAACCAACTCACCATTTATCTTTGATTATTTGAATCAGCTGTGTAGTGCTAGGGCAAAAAACGAAATGTTTACACAGGAGATTGGGAAACCCTGTTCTAGTGTATGTGTGCCATAGCACGGAGACAGAACAGAGGGAGAGGCCCACTCAGTCAACACCACATTCTCAGAGAGAGAGGGAGAGAGAAGAAGAGAACCAAATAGAGAGATACAATTACAAGGATAGCTCACACAGTAGTATTTAGACAGAGAGTAGTAGGCTGCGCACACACACACACACACACACACACACACACACACACACACACACACACACACACACACACACACACACACACACACACACACGCTGACAGGCCACATAGCTCAATGTATGACGTGTTATCCTGACCCATCAGGAAACCCCTCTGTCTCTCTCTGTCTCACTCCCTGTCTCCTTCAACATTGGTGTCTTCCTTTTCCCTTTTCCTGCCTTTCAAAGACAAATGGAACCTGTTCACACTGGGTTGCCATAACAGTGACAAGGCTGTTATGTAACCAGGGGTGACCGGCTCTTTCCTTCCCGCAATGTGGGC
This sequence comes from Salvelinus alpinus, assembly GCF_045679555.1. Lineage (NCBI taxonomy): Eukaryota > Metazoa > Chordata > Actinopteri > Salmoniformes > Salmonidae > Salvelinus > Salvelinus alpinus. The sequence goes on from NC_092100.1 coordinate 51,268,334, forward strand.
TGCAGGCAGGATGTGTATATTCTGCTTGAGCTTTCCTACAGAACCACAGAGACACCATACTCACTATATGACTACTCTACAGTGGATACACTCATTTCTGTGCTATGTTTCCACTGGAGGCCAAAGAGTATGACAGTGAATTCAAATATGCCCGATAGTGAATACATCCTCTATACTCTATTACACAGCACAGGGGTGGGACTTATTACATGGTGGGTTTTCAGTCCTCCGTTGTACTTGATGGGTCAATTAAGGTCATTAATTAGTTAGGTCTTAATTGGCCGCAAACTGAAAGGAAATAACAAAAAACAGTGGACATTCGGCCCTTCGTGGAATGAGTTTGACACCCCTGCTCCATGATCAATGTTTGGGTCACTGATACACATTTCCCTCATATACACACTGTTCATTATATTTCTTCTTTGCTTTGACCAGTTTCGACATTTTTGCATGGATATGATTGGGAAGGCGTTTAAGGTCGAATATGTTCTTTTTTCTTAGAGGAGCGTTCCCCTGCAAGACAAAATGTACTGAAAAAGAGGTATGAAAAAGGAAAGTAGAGCCACATTAATGCTGCAATATGTAACTTTTTGGACGACCCGACCAAATTCACAGAGAAATGTGAGTTATAGATCTGTCATTTTCATTGAAAGCAACTCTAAAAAGAGGTTCCATGTTCGCTATTTCTATGCTTCCCATTCTTAAGTTAAGTTTTTGCCTCTTTTACTTTCTGTTTTGTACACCAGCTTTAAACAGCTGAAAATACTATATTTTTGGTTATGGAAAATATATTTCACAGTGGTTTAGATGGTTCAATGATTCACTACACAATACTTGCTTGTTTTGTCACATAAACTGAAATTAGGCCAACTATTCGAATTTTAGCAACCAGGAAATGGCGTAGCCATTTCTGCATAGTGCATCTTTAAGGGAAACACACTGGAACACAGACGTAATCTGCTGCTAGCGAGGGAACTCTATTGGAAGCCAGAGTGTTTATGGAGGGAAACCCTATCATTCCCTAAACCTCACTCCTCACTAGGCCTCACATACACACTCATGTGCACGCACACGCACACGCACACGCGCACACGCATTTCCATCTGTTTGTCCTAAGACTTTCCTTCAGAAACACATGCTAAATCTGCAAGACAAAAGAGAAGAAGAAAGAAATTCCAAAGCCAAGGCGGAGAGGGACATCCGCTGCCAAAAACATCCAAGGACACTCCCTTGACCACGTGGGCCGTTCCAGATGGCTGATGAGGCACATGATGGTATTTACCATCTGAGTCTGGCTACGGATCGGGAGATGGGATTTCCTCTGCTCTGTTGGTGGAAGACGGCCCGGCTAATGGGGGTCTCTAAATGTGTAAATCTCTGGTTGGAGACAGGGAGCATGCACGCATACACCCTGTGAGTGTGTGTGTGTGTTTGTGTGCGCATTTGTTTGTGTGTGTGTTTGAGGCACACACCTTGATCTTCTGGCTCGCATGCATTGTCCTGCTGCTGCAGCCATTGTGTGTTCTCCTCAGTAGCGGGGGATATGACATCATGTTTTGGAGCTCTGCATGTGAAAACGACACCCCAGAGAGCCTTCTCTTGTTAAGGCTGGTTTATACTTCATCGATCGACGTCAGTGGAGGCTGGTGAGAGGAGATATAGCAGGACGTGCTCATTGTAATGACTGGAATGGAATAAATGGAATGGTATCAAACACATCAAACATTGGGAAACCATGTGTTTGACTCCATTCCATCAATTCCATTCCAGCCATTGTAATGAGCCTGTCCTCCTATAGCTCCTCCCACCAGCCTCCACGTATCAACATGTCTATGGACAATTAGAATGCGACAGGTGTTGCTTTTAGACCGTCGCCGACAGATGAAAAAAGTTCAACTTTGACCCTGTCGCTGCGTCAGTAGTCTTGGTTACCTGACTGAGCTAGCAATGAGACATTGCACAAGTTCAAAAATTATCCGGTAGAATGCCCTGGCGTTTATTTTGTCACGCTCACAACTGTAAGCTATTTTCTGTAATTAGCTCGCCATTAACATGTAAATAGTTATCTTAAGAGTTTATTTTCCTGTAATAATTAATACAAATTTGCTAAAGTTAAGACGTTGTCAGCTATGCTCCAGTCATTATTTGAACTGGCTAGCTAGCTAACTTAACATTAGCTAGCTAGCTAACAAGCTAGAAACGAACCAAAACATTGTTTAGAAAGTTGCTTGCTAGATCGACATACTAAATACCATATTTAAAAGGAAAGGTTTATTGGTGTAGCAGTTATGCTTTTTGGACCACTAGGCTGCTGATGTCATTCAATCGGTTGTCTTTGTGTTTCTCCTTTTTCATAACGACATTTACAAGTTTGATGTCAGACGACTATAGAACGTTCACGATGCCAACGCGACAACTGTCTACAGACATGTCGATAGACCAACTATAAACCAGCCTTTACCCACAAGGTCTGGGCTCACAGCTTCTGACCATTGTAACAGCAGGGGGGTTTTAAGAGGCTCGAGGCTAGTCTACTCCATGAGGATGTTGTGAACTTTATCAGGAGCCAGGACAGAGGAAAAGATCAAAACACGCCAGGGAAAAATCGCCCTGAGGACTAAAGGTCTAAGTTTTCCATCACTTTGAAATGGAGGAGGAGAGCATAATAGCTTGCCATGCTAGAAGGTTGATGTGATGGTTGTTACAGCCTTGCTGCTCGCCTCAAGCAGGTTGACATACGATCATTCGGGCCTCCCAGGTGGCGCAGTGGTCTAAGTCACTGCATCGCAGTGCTAGCTGTGCCACCAGAGATTCTGGGTTTGAGCCCAGGCTCTGTCGCAGCCAGCCACGACTGGGAGGTCCGTGGGGCGACGCACAATTGGCCCAGCGTCGTCCGGGTTAGGGAGGGTTTGGCCGGCAGGGGTATCCTTGTCTCAGCGTGCACTAGCGACTCCTGTGGCGGGCCGAGCGCAGTGCACGCTGACAAAGTCGCCAGGTGTACGGTGTTTCCTCCGACACATTGGTGCGGCTGGCTTCCGGGTTGGATGTGCGTTGTGTCAAGAAGCAGTGCGGCTAGGTTGGGTTGTGTTTCGGAGGATGCATGCCTCTCCCGAGTCTGTACGGGAGTTGCAGTGATGAGACAAGACTGTAACTACTACCAATTGAGGTGGAAAAAAGGGGTAAAAAAACAAGATCATTCCTGACTGTTGATGAAAATACTATTTTCTCTTATTATGCACTATAGGCTTGTCAAACTGATGAGATATTCAAAACATCAGACCCTGTTAAAATAACCCGCCGTCCCATTCAAATCACGGCTAATGCACTGCATATTATACATTCAACTACAGGTTTATATACGTTTACGGGTGTGTAGCCTAGTTGCACAGTATTCAGTATCATTTTGCGGTAGAGTATGGGTCTTAAATTGTGAATACCCCGCCCACCCAGGGCATCAGGCGAGCTGAAACGTCTACCCAGTTATAGGGCAGTCATAGAGAAGTGGCTGCTACTCATTGTGGTCAGCGGTGGGTTGGACCAGGGCCCAGATCTGTCTCTGCTAGGCTCCAGTCAGACTCTAATGAACTCTACTGAATGAATCCAGCTGAACTCTGAGTTATGCTCAAAGTGGGGCTGCTTGGCTATCCAGGCAGGCAGCTGAAAATGCTATATTTCTGGTTATGGAAAATATATTTCACAGTGGTCTAGATGGTTCAATGATTCACTACACTGTACTTGCTTGTTTCGTCACATAAACTGAAATGAGGCAAACTATTAGCATTTTAGCAACCAGGAAATGGTGTAGCAATTTCTGCATAGTACATCTTTAAGCACCCTACTTACATTTTTTGCCTTAAGAAAAAATTCTGTCATATGTAACCATACCAAACGTAACATATCATACTAATTTGAGTCCATGAGACCAGGCTGGGCTATCCCTGCACACTGTGAGTGCGTGGGGTGTGTGTGTGTGTGTGTACCTGCATGTGTGTGAGTGTGCTCCTTGGTAACCATAGATGCACTTTAGGGGGTCTAATTTAGGGGGTTTCTTGTTAGGGTAATAGGGTAGCTTCCTGCTCCATTGCGCTCCTATAGGCCAGACATGAGATTGGCAGTACTACTAAGCGTCTTTAGCAACACCAATGAACTATCCTAGACTACTCTGTTGTGGAGTCCTCTCTGTGGAGACTATTCTGTTGTGGAGACCACTTTGATCCTTCTATATTTATCTTGGCCAGGTCGCAGTTGTAAATGAGAACTTGTTCTCAACTTGCCTACCTGGTTAAATAAAGGTGAAATAACAAAAATAAAAAATAAAATATTAATGTTGTTGAACTTTCCATATCTCTCTGCTATGCTACTTTATTTAGTTAGGCAGTATCTTTTGTGGCTCCTATACATTAATGACTGGGTACTGCAGAGGTTCTGTCAGACAATGTAAACGTTGGATGTTAGATGGGCAAACACACCTCCCACTGGAACCACGGTTCCTCTGGTGGAATTTGGGGAATGCCCTCAGCCGAGCCAAGATAAATATCTGAAACAATAGAGTGGGGATAATGATTTGCACCAGGAGGCAGATTTAGAAGAGTAGGAGCATATTTTACAACTGAGCTCAATCATATTGCTTTCATCTGGAAGCTGTGGAAAAGGTTTTGAGTATTTCTAGCCTATGTGGCTTGGACGGTAGGACACATACTGAGTGCACATGCACGCACGCGTACTTACACACACACTTAGTAGCAAAGAGACCATCTTCTCGCATGGCGACCATGAAGATATACAAGCAGGGAATAGTAATTCCTTCCAAACCTCCATGGTCAACTACATTGTGAAGGCTTACAATTTATTACTGAGAGATGGGCCAAGTGTATTCTCTCCAAACCAAAACTCTCATACAGAGGAAAGGAACTCTACTATTGACATGTCTCCGTCGAAGAGAAAAAAGCCCACAAACAATAACCTCAAAGGCATCGTGAGGGAAAAAAGTCCAAGAAAAGGGACAAAACACAAACCTTTTCTTGTGTTACAGTAATTAGCGTAAGTTGGTTAGATGTTCACTGTAAAAAATTATCTAGTTGTTTCAACTAATTATTATTAATAACTGGTTCCACACTCTTTTTTTAGTATACTCCACTTTTTGGTGTTACCTGAACAAAACAAACACAATTTACCCAAACTTGGCTCCAGCATGAGAAAACGTAGGCAAAAATTCAGTCAACTTATTAAAATGATGTGTTTCCTCAAATTGTCTCAAATGTTCATTCAAGTACAAATTATTATTTGGGCATCTTATCTAAAAAAAAAAAAGGTTGTGGAACTAATTACACACACAGTGCTTTTAACATAAACTGTTTTCAACTTACATATTTGACATACATGATTACAAAGTGCATGTTTATTTGTACAGTAAATAAACACAACACGTTCTCACCTGGGATTTGCACTCACAACCTCTTGGTTCACAGCATTCCAGTCTTCCTGCTACACCCCCAGTTCCGTGTCGATGACTGATTTCACCTGGATTGCTATACTTTGCACTAAATCTCAGCTCTGTTAAAAGAACAATCAAGAAAAAATATTTTATTTATCATAGTGATTAAGGAGTAACATTAAAATAGAGTAATATACCCCACCAACATTAGACTACTATACAGAAATCCCTCAAATTGCTGAAATTAGCTAATTAAACCAATGATGAGAGGATAGTCCAATTATCTGATAACTGACACAGGCATGATATCATTGCAGGAAGATCAGAATGCCATAAACCAAGAGGTTGTGAGTTCAAATCCCAGGCAAGGACATGTTGAATAAAAAATGACTATACAAATAAACATGCACAATGTATGTCATAGAGTGTTAAATATGTAAGTTGAAAATATTTGTTTCTTAAAAGCACTGTTTGTGTGTACCTAGTTCCAAAGCCTTTTTTAGGTAAGATGCCCAAGTAATAATTTCTAGTGGAATTGAACATATTAGACAAGTTGAGCAAACATATCATTTCTAATTGACAGAATGTTCTGCTTCGTTGTCTCAAGTTGGGGTAAGTTTAGAGACAGAAGAAGGGACATGCTTATGTTTGAGTTACATTCTTCACACCTAAAGGTAACTCCCTCCGTTGCCTCCACCCTAACAAAAAGGGTGTGTGGTGTGTTTGTACGTGTGTTTCTGCATGCGTGTGTGTGTGTGGTAAACTTGGGGGAATACCTTTCCCTAAAATCAAAGCCGTCATCAAGATGAATTTCTCAGCTGTCCAGTGAATGTGCGTGTGGGCGCGTGTGCCTGTGTGTGCATCTGCATCTAAGTGGCTGTGCTCTCATGCCCCATGTGTTTTAGTGCAGGCCTGTGAGCTGTGGGGGAGGGAGAGCATAGCTTGCCAGACTTTGACATGGATTAGCTAATTACGCTGTGGAAAGCATGGGGCTGGGGTTGCTCAATGGGGGCCTGCTCACTTTGCAGGGCCTGGCTGTTACTGCCAGGGCTACCCTGAAACTAGGGGGGGGGATTACAGTAGTATACAGGGTCCAGGCTAAGAGCGCAGTCTGTCTAAGAGCAGGAGTCACGTTGGGAAACACCATGAAACACATGACCCAGTCAGCATGCAGAGGTTGCTGTGCTGTGGGTATCATTGCTCAAACACAGCCGGCCGGCAGAACTGGGCTACAGATCAGATCAGCCTGAAGCCTAGAAAACCGGTTAGCTCATCAGACAGTTAGCCAATCAGTCAGTCAGTTAGCCAGTCAATCAGTCAGTTAGTCAAACACTCATTTAGCTAGTCAGTCAGTGAGTCAGTCAGTCAGTTAGCCAAATTATAATTCAGCCAGTGGGTTAGGGATGAAGATGAGGACAGTTTGCAAGTCAAACAGGTAGCAAGTCAAATCTGCACGATACATTTATAAAAATGTGTGATTAGAATGCATCAACACTGAAACATTGAGTGAAAAATGCTCCATTGGGACACATTAGTAACAGTGACGTGTATTCATGGATGACAAGGCAAGCCAGGCTTCCTCAAACAATTGACCAATAATTTAAAAAATATATTTTCTCTCTCTGTGTTTCATAATTTTCCTTCAACTTGCAAGAGGCTGAATTTATCTCACAGGAGAAAGCGTCAGAGCGAGCGAAACAACTCCCCTCTGTCTCTCTACGTGTAGGCCATCTATCTGATGCTGTCTGGTCCAAACGAGTATGACATTGTTGCCGCCCGTAGCATTGAAGGCAAGGGAAGCCAGCAGCATCTGGCCTCCCTTGACAAAAAAAGTATAACAAATTTGCCAATCAGCATTGAGCTAAACTGAACTGTGAATGGTCATGGCGCACCAAAAAAAAAAGGGTCAAGGGAAGCCAACTAGGATTTGGCATCACTCCTATTAAATTCCATTGAGAGCATACGTCATTGACAGAAAAACTTGAATTGTTGCATCTTGTTGTGTTGGTGTCCTCCGGTGGCTAGCTAGCCAGCTAGCTAAAATTGTCCCTTTCCTAAATTAACCATGGATGGAGATGGGGATTTGGACTTGTGGTTTTACTTAATTCTCCGTACTGGCCAATGATTATAACGGCGATTCTGATCCAACCATAAACTCATACATTGTTCCCCTGGCCTGAGAGGATAGAAGTTCAATATGCACCTAGATGTAGAAGGCTATTGTTAACTAGCTAACGTTGACCATGAACGGAAGTAAGGCTAGCGAGCAACAAAAAAAACAACAACAAAAATATTAAAACTTGTACTTTCGTCACCATGAAACAGAGGAGGATGGCATTGGCATTTTCTCTACAAGTAGTGTGAGTCAACATGTTTTTCTACTTTCACGAATGCGCATGCGCACACATATACTCACACTGAAATCAGAACCACGGACAGCCACATCATATTTAGCTTAGGTTGACTGGACTAAACTGTTTTTGGTATGTTTAGTTGTGAATGTGTCAATGTGTTTTCTAAGCAGAGGTGATTTTATGATGTTGAATGTTGAAGTTGAAATGGTGCTGGAAAAGTGGAGGCACCTGTTTTCTTTGCGACTTCTGGTAACTCTCTGTGGTTCTGAGTCAATAGTTGTTTAGTGGTCTGAAAACGTCGGAAACATTAGCTTGCTTGACTATGCTGTCGGTAATGTAACTGTCTGTTACTGTACATACAATATGCTTTGTGGAATTTACTGGACAGAGGTTGCTATACGATTTTGTGATAAAACAAAGGTGTGGTTGAATTTGTTCTGCCACTGTGTCTTCTTATTGTCTCGGCCTTTAGGTACATCTGGTCTAATGGGACATGGGTCTTCTGAAATCTTGTGCATGCTTGATAAGGAGTACATGCATCATATGTCTTAGTATTCTACAGACTATTGACGTCATGTCCCTGGAATGTAAGAGCAGTGTTTTAACAAGAAGGCTTTCTGCATTCTGGGGTGTGTGTGGGTCCTAACTGATCCAACAAACCAACGCGGTGTGGAGTCACATCCATGGCAGAGCCCTTTGTGGTTGGTGTGGGACATTCTAAAAAAAAAAGAAACTCATGAAACTAGATTCCCGACAAAAAAAACTGTCAGGGGAGGTTCTCTTCTGCACTGTTCAACCAATCCAGTACATTTGGAGGAGGAGTTAAGATGGAGTGTTGCCTTGTTAACATCCAAAAGCAGAAGTCGCTTCTTTCCATTTTCCTCAAGAGAAGACCATATTGTTCTTGTTAGTAATAAACTCAACTCAAGCGGTCTAAAACATCTTCAATGTCTTTGCAAGTGTTCCTCCTGTCATGACACTACTTTTACGACACTCTGCAGAGAGAATAGGTCAAGTGCAGAGCCCCTGATCACTTAACAGAGTCAATAAATGTATACCAGTGGAGGCTGCTGATGGGAGGACGGCTCGTGGCTGGAATGGAGTCGATGGAATGGTATCAAACACATCAAAAACGTGGTTTCCATGTGGTTGATACCACTCCATCGACTCCATTCCAGCCATTATTATGAGCCCTTCTCCCCTCAGCGGTCTCCACGAACATCCTTGACAATCGGAGTCAAAGTGGAAACAATACGTGTTGCAATAATAACATTCCCAGCTCCACATTCTTTCAGCAAGCGTGGACCAGCGCTCCAGGAACATGGTGTCAGTGAGTCAGTGGTTTGGCGAGAAGAAGAAGCGAAAATGGGAAACATGGGAAAGTTGAACCGTGTTGGAACAGGTCTGTTATGTTATTTGTTGTAAAGCATTTATAAAAGACGACCTCTATTATCGGTGTTAACGATCAACTTGTATGTCAGCCAGAAATAAATACAGGGCTTACAGGGACATATAACAATCACCGGACGATTTTGCGTCGAAGGGTTCAATGGTTCATTTATTATCTGTGTCTTGTTATACGTCGCCAGGTCTTAAACTGACAGTTACTGTAGCAGTGCATTGATGGATGAAGAACGATCATACTTTCTGTTTACTTTGCTGACTATAAGTGTATTATTTCTCATGCTTATCTCCCAAAACAAAAGACATCATTCATAAGACAACCCTCTCTGACCTGTAGACAAGAGAGTGGATTTTGGCATAGGTCAATGATGGAAAGATAACATTTTAAAAGGTGTAAAGGTTGCGAGGTGAGCTATGGGCCAGTGCTGACTCTCACTTCATCATTCCAGATCAGAATTTGTCAGAAAGTCTGTAACGGAAAGACGTGCCCCTTTCTTTCACTCTCCTTTTCTGTCTTCCTGGGGCGGCAGGGTAGCCTAGTGGTTAGAGTGTTGGACTAGCCGAAAGGTTGCAAGTTCAAATCCCCCAGCTGACAAGGTACAAATCTGTTGTTCTGCCCCTGAACAGGCAGTTCCTAGGCTGTTCCTAGGCTGTCATTGAAAATAAGAATTTGTTCTTAACTGACTTGCCTAGTTAAATAAAGGTAAAATGAAATTAAAAATTCCTCTCTCCATGGTGCAAAAAGTCAAACATGTCCTAGATCTGAAGGTGGGAAAATGAAGAGTGTAAAAATAAATGTCCAGAAAGGGTTGGTTGGACTATCGGTGATCAAGAAGGGTGACATTTTTAGATTTTTTTTGAGTGGAGGGGCTTGACCCCATTCCTCCCTCCCTTGTTTCCATAGCCACTGGGAGATGATAATTCACTAGGAGATGTCAGAGCGGGGCTAGGGAGTACCAGTCGGAGAGAGGGGGTCTTTCCACGGAGTTATGGAATCCCCAGACCACATTCCGGTCAGCAACCTGGCCCGTGTACACTAGGCACCACTGTGTCCTCTGTCTGGACTGTGCTGCTGGAGGGAGGGTTAGGACTGTGGGAGGGTAAGGAGAGCTGAGGAGGAGAGGGTCATCCTGTTATGATTCATCCTGGACATTCCTCCAAAATATCACACCTTCCACTCCCTTTCACTGTATACACACAGAGAGGGTAGAAAAGGTTTGGCTGTGGACCAGGACCAAATACATCTACTCACGGATGTGTGAGTGGGGAGATGGGGCATGAACCGTGTGTGTGTGTGTGTAGGGTTTCATTCCATATTATACCTCCCTCTCCCATACACTGTAATGGAAAACTAATTTATACCGCAATTTTGGGTATTATTAACAGTAAAATACTTTGAATCGTTTTACTGCAGCATATTATGGTGCATTGTGGGAAAATGTTGTGGGAGGAGAAAGAATTGCTGTATTTCGAATGGTATTGTAATTCAACCCCACAGAATACAGTACTGTATCTTTGGAGTGCCAAAAACCTTTTGACCACTAGTGGGTGCGTGCATGGTATTGCTGTTTCTGGCTCATTAAGATATTTTGAGGCGTGCCTTGTAAGATGCAATATTTGTTGCACCCTTGAGTGAAAATGCTGTACCGATTTAACTCGTATGTGGTTATTATTTCTCATCAATTTAACATGTATAGGGGACAGATTGGAGTGGCAGCAAGTCTTAAACCTTAAGCGGTTGAGCATTTTGCCATGTCCTTTTGATCTGTTTTGCCCTGTAGTCGCTGCCAGTTTGGAAGCTTTTGTTAAGCCCTCTAGAAGTGCCATCAAATATTCAGTAATATTCTGTAAATATCATTCATTTATTCCAATTGACTTTTTTACAGTATAATACAGTAGGGTATTGTATTGTGTGTCATTACACAGTACTTGCTTTGATACCATATTTATATTACAGTAGGTGTACTGTAATATGAAATACAGAATATTACTTGCCACCTAGCTGCCTGTCAGCTAGTGTGAAATTCACTGTAACCCCTTTATTGTGTACTTGATGGGAGGGTCAGGGATACCCCTCTTCCCCTCCCTCCATCCATCCCTCACTCTCGAGTGTATTAAACCTAGATCTCTGCATAAAAAAAGATTAACTAATATATACTGCACAAAAATATAAACTCAACATGTAAAGTGTTGGTCCCATGTTTCATGAGCTGAAATAAAAGATCACAGAAATGTTCCTTATTCACACAAAGCTTATTTCTCTCAGATTTTGGACACAAATTAGTTTACATCCCTGTTTTTCCTTTGCCTGGCAGGTGTGGCATATCAAAAAAGCTGATTAAACAGTATGATCATTACACAGGTGCACCTTGTACTGGGAACAATAAAATGTCACTCTAAAATGTGCAGTTTTGTCACACAAGAGATGTCTAATGTTTTGAGGGAGCATGCAATTGGCGTGCTGACTGCATGAATGTCCACCACAGTTGTTGCCAAAGACTTTAATGTTAATTTATTTTCCATAAGCCGCCTCCAACGGTTTTTATTTTTTATTTGGCAGTATGTCCAACCGGCCTCACAACCGCAGACCACGTGTAACCACGCCGCCCCTGGACCTCCACATCAGGCTTCTTCACCTGTGGGATATTCTGATATCAGCCACCCAGACAGCTGATGAAACTGTGGGTTTGCACAACTGAAGAATTTCTGCAAAAACTGTCAGAAACTGTCTCAGGGAAGCTTATCTGCGTGCTCGTCGTCCTCACCATGGTCTTGTCCTGACTGCTGTTCGGCATTCTAACCGACTTCAGTGGGCAAATGCTCACCTTCAATGGCCACTGGCATGCTGGGGAAGTGTGCTCTGCACAGATGAATCCCGGTTTCAACTGTACCAGGTAGATGGCAGACAGCATATATGGCGTTGTGTGGGCCAGCAGTTAACATTTAAAAAAAAATGTAACCTTTATTTAACTAGGCGAGTCAGTTAAAAACAAATTCTTATTTACAGCCTACCAGGGAAGAGTGGGTTACTGAACTGTCTTGTTCAGAACAACAGCTTTTTACCTTGTCAACTCAGGGATTCAATCCAGCAACCTTTTGGTTACTGGCCCAACACTCTAACCACTAGGCTACCTGCCGCCCCAGTTAGCCTAGTTTGCTGAGGTCAATGTTGTGAACATGGTGCCCCATGGTAGCAGGCATAAGTTACAGACAATGAACACAATTGCATTTTATCGATGGCAATTTGAATGCGCAGATACCGTGACGAATGCACAGAGATACCGCCATAACCTCATGTTTCAGCATGGTAATGCACGGCTCCGTGTCGCAAGGATCTGTACACAATTCCTGGAAGCTGAAAATGTGGCTTGTATACACACCAGACATGTCACCCATTGAGTATGTGTGGGACATTCTGCATGAAGCAAATGGTGGTCACACCAGATACTGACTGGTTTTCTGATCCGCACCCTAGCTTTTTTTGAAAAGTATCTGTGACCAGCAGATCATTTTCTGTATTCCCAGTCATGTGAAATCCAGATTAGGGCCTAATGAATTTATTTCAATTGACTGATTTCCTTATATGAACTATAACTCAGTAAAATCTTTGAAATTGTTGCATGTTGTGTTTATATTTTTGTTCAGTGTTTAAAGAACCAGCCCTCAATTTTTATTACCATACAAGGCAGCCACACATTCCTGCCGAGGACATTTATTGGCTCTTAAATTCTGTTCCTTCGGCTTGCCAAACTCTGGGGAGGAATTCTTGGCTGCGTCCCAAATGGCACCCTATTCCCTAGCCAAATGACACCTTATTCCCTATGCAGCCCTGGTAAAAAGTAGTGCACTATATAGGGAATATGGTGCTATTTGGGACACAACCCTTATCTGCTACAGTGTGGAACAGTGCATGCTACAGTGTGGAATGGAGACTTGGAAAGAGGGATGAAGGAGGGGGGGGTTTACGGAATGAAAATGTTAATAGGAACCATTTTGTTTGAACAACATGAGGTGGAATACATGTTTGGCCTATACAGTGCATTCGGAAAGTATTCAGACCCCTTGACTTTTTCCACATTTTGTTACGTTACAGCCTTATTCTAAAATGGATTACAAAAAACAATTTTCCTTTTCAATCTACACACAATAGACCAGAATGACAAAGAAAAAAGCAGGCTTTAAGAAATGTTTGCACATTTATTAGAAATAAAAAGCTGTAAGTATTCAGACCCTTTGCTATGAGACTCAAAATTGAGCTCAGGTGCATCCTGTTTCCATCCTTTCCATTTCCATCCATCATCCTTGAGATGTTAATGCAACTTGATTGGAGTCCACCTGTGGTAAATTCAATTGATTAGACATGATTTGGAAAGGCACACACCTGTCTATATAAGGTCCCACAGTTGAAAGTGCATGTCAGAGCAAAAACCAAGCCATGAGGTCGAAGGAATTTTCCGTAGAGCTCCGAGACAGGATTGTGTCAAGGCACAGATCTGGGGAAGGATACCAAAACATTTCTGCAGCATTGAAGGTCCCCAAGAACACAGTGGCCTCCATCATTCTTAAATGGAAGAAGTTTGGAACCACCAAGACTCTTCCTAGAGCTGACCGCCCAGGCCAAACTTAGCATTCGGGGGAGAAAGGCATTGGTCAGGGCCCTACTTGGCCAAGATGGTCACTGACAGAGCTCCTCTGTGGAGATGGGAGAACCTTCCAGAAGGACAACCATCTCTGCAGCACTCTACCAATCAGGCCTTTATGGTAGAGTGGCCAGACGGAAGCCACTCCTCAGTAAAAGGCACATGACAGCCCGCTTGGAGTTTACCAAAGGCACCTAAATGACTCAGACTATGAGAAACAAGATTGTCTGGCCTGATGAAAACAAGATTGAACTCTTTAGCCTGAATGCCATGCGTCACATCTGGATGAAACCTGGCACAATCCCTACGGTGAAACATGGTGGTGGCAGCATCATGCTGTGGGGATGTTTTTCAGCGGCAGGGACTGGGAGACCAGTCAGGATCGAGGGAAAGATGAACAGAGCGAAATCCTTGATGAAAACCTGCTTCAGAGCGCTCAGGACCTCTGACTTGGGCTCTGAATGTTATTGAGTGGCCTTGCCAGAGCCTGGACTTTAACCTGATCGAACATCTCTGGAGTGACCTGAAAATAGCTGTGCTGCGACTCTCCCCATTAAACCTGACAGAGCTTGAGAGGATCTGCAGAGAAGAATGGGAGAAACTCCCCAAATACAGGTGTGCCAAGCTTATAGTGTCATGCCCAAGAAGACTCGAGTCTGTAATCATTGCCAAAGGTGCTTCAACAAAGTACTGAGTAAAGGGTCTGAGTACTTATGTAAATGTGATATTTAAGTTTTTTTATTTCTAATCAATTTGTAAACATTTCTAAAAACTCGTTTGTCCTTTGTCATTATAGGGTAGTGTGTGTAGGGGGTTGTGATTGAGGGAAAAAATAACAAAATGTGTTAAAAGTCAAGGGTCTGAATACTTTCCGAATACACTGTAGGGGCTACAATGAGAAGTGTCCTCAATTCCCGCTGAGACTGGGAAGATCGCTTCAAGTTACTTACCCAATGATGGCTGGGCTGTATATAAGAGACAATGTAGTCCTGCAGTTTTATGGATCGGCTAATGCATTGGAGAGGGGCTCTCTCCAGAACATATACAGAATAATATATACAGCGAGGAAACACACACCAAACAAAACTTCAGAGACTCTCGATCCAATATGACTCACTTGTATTTTTCAGCTGGTGGCATGAATGTGTTTATGTAAAAAGTGCAGTACGCTCACTGGCCTCAGCATATGACTCAAGTGTTGTGAGTGTGTGGACGAGCAACTCATTGGTTTCTCTTAAATCCATACTGTGTGGAGCAACTTTTTGTTTACATGTGTCTTTAACGAGAGGATTATAGTCTTCTGCCAGGCAGAACGCAACAGTGGAAAAGTCATCCGGTCATTACAGAAGAGGAGGGAGACTGTTGAACAGAAACAATTTATTAGTGGAACGGAACAGTGCTCCAGACCGACCAGTACTGGGGGAGCACACTGTCCCTGTGTGTATCTAGCCTCAGTCTTTGAAGAGGCAGGAAAAGAGAGAACGCGAGAGAGAGAGAGAGTGCGTATGTGTATGTGTGATGTATTATACTGTATCTGTAGGGTTTCACATGCAATTGAGCCTTGGAAATCTGAATTAACACAAATGCACAACATTAATAACATTGCCTGAATGCGCAACGTACGATGGCAATTTAATGTGCAGAGTTAACTACACTACAACTCCTCATGCCATGGCTAATATGGTGTCATATGGAATGAGTAAAGCAGCAACGTTGGAGAGGACAGGTGTGTTTTAGAAAAGTGAGGTAAAAGGGGGAACACTTTGTTGATTGTAAGGCTAATGGCAGTGATGTAAAGTCCTTTAAGTAAAAATACTTTAAAGTACTACTTAAGTATTTTTTGGGGGTATCTGTACTTTACTATTTACATTTTTTGCAACTTTTACTTTTACTCCATTACATTCCTAAAGAAAATAATGTACTTTTTACTCCATAAATTTTCACTGACACCTAAAAGTACTTGTTACATTTTGAATGCTTAGCAGGACAGGAAAATGGTCCAACTCACGCACTTGTCAAGACAACATGACTGGTCATCCCAACTGCTTCTGATCTGGCGGATTCACTAAACACAAATGCTTCATTTGTAAATGATGTTTGAATGTTGTAGTGTGCCCCTAGCTATCTGTAAATAAATAAAAAACAAGACAATTGTGCTATCTGTTTTGCTTAATGTAAGCAATTTTAAAGGATTTATACATTTACTTTTGCAGTATATTTTAGCAATTACATTTACTTTTGATACTTAAGTATATTTAAAACCAAATACTTTCAGACTTTTACTCAAGTAGTATTTTACTGGGTGACTCACTTTGACTTGAATCATTTTCTATTAATTAAGGCATCTTTACTTTTACTCAAGTATGACAATCAGGTACTTTTCCCACCACTGGCTAAAGGCTTTACAGCTTCTAACATACAGACAGAGCTTCTAACACCCTCCGTTGTTTATGATGCCACTAGAGCGAGAGCTTTACATTAGGATTGACTGACTGCCAGGGGATTATACTGTACTGGCTCTCCTCAACCATTCTCTATAGTGAAGGGTTTTCCCCAATCCTAGTACTGCTGGGGAGAGGAGAACCACTGCAATCAAAATGGGGGAAAACGTTAATTATCTGTAAACACTTTCCACTGGTATTTACCTAATAGTTATTTGGAAATAGTTTGCTATTAACAATGGGTACTTTCTGAAATGTATGAGTCCATATTCAATGAGCCCATCCTCCCCATTTCTACCGCCACTTGTTAGAGAGATCACTGAGATCAAGGTGAGCTATAGGGGAGTGTTGTCCATAGAAAGCACTTGACACAGTGTTTATTGTGACTGGGGGACAATTCTAAGGCCTATTCTTTTTTAGTTTGAGAGAAGGAGTGATTGGTTGTGTGAATGTAGGCTTTTTCCAGCTCTGGAAAGAGGAAGTGCTGCGGTGCACAATGACAGGAAAGGGAAACTTGTAATGAGAATCAGGGTACAGCTGCTAATGTTGCTGGACAGAAGTCCACGCTACTAACAGGAAAGGATAGTTTATTCATTTTTGGGGTGCATAGTCGCAAGTGAAATTACCTGCATTGCAGCCGAGCTAGGTTTAATATGTATCTAAACATCGGGCCTAGCAGTTTGGAAATAGTGACATTATTGAAAGAGCCAGTGATCGAAAGAGCCATTGATTGACCAATGGTATTGCTACTGAATCTCTCCCTGTCTCTATGTACCTAGAACCTACTGACTTCTCCCGACCTCTAAAGAATCCCCCAGTCCCCGGCAACAGGTAGCAATAGCAATTGGACAGATGTCAAATGAGCAGATGATCTAGCTGCCACACAAAGTCATTATGCTACCACTGGGTACAAGGGTCATAAACAAATATTGAAATGATAATTCATGATTATCGTCATCTCTCATCGTAGCTGTCTAGAAGCCATTGTGCAGTACATCCAATTACAGGATAAGTGTTTCTCAGAGCCTTGTCTATTGGCTGACGACAACAAAAACAACACAACACGAACCTGCGTGAGCACCTCTGTTTTTAACTCCACTGTACCTTACCACCCAAACTAATCAGCCAGGTCATCCGTGATACAAGTCAGTATTTGACGTTCCTCCATGTCGGAGGATGCCAGGAGATTATGTAAAAAACGGCCACTAGGGGCAACAGTGAGCGCTGTTACCTTCAAGTAGGTTGCGGTTTTGCGAGGGTGTCGTGGATGGGTGCAAGCATCTGCCTCTAATTCTTGAAGTTAAAGTTCAAATCCAGCGATAGAAAGTGTTTTTTGAGATTTTTGTTTTAAGCCTCTCCCCAGCCTATCCCAAACCATTCGGAGTTAATGCCTAACTTTAGGATTTCGGAGTTCATGCCTAAACTTAACCTTAAACACTTTCAAATTTGACGTTTGCAACAACTTCAAAATGCTATGTTTGAGAAACATGGATGAACGTGTCATGGCGGACTGAACACAGCGGTGCAGAATGCCTCAAGATAAAAACACAATATTCAATATGTGTAAGTTTGACTAAATATTAGCACTTCACTCCACATACTCGTGGGCAATAACCTTCAATCTGGATAACAACACAAAAGAAATCAATGCAATTTAAACGGACGTTGAAAAACTTAGAAAGGAGAACGTGTTTCTGAGAGAAGCCTTACTTGAAATACAGACTAGATCAAATGAGAGAAAATATGGTACTTACTGGTATTAAAGAAAAGAGGGAATATCCTGAAAGTGTGGTGAGAGAATTCTTTCTTACAGCACTACAGATCCCAGGCGATACTGTCGACAAATTCAAACTCGAACGTGTACAAAATCAAACTCGAACGATATGAGCGCCCAATCATTGCCAAAATGTGCATCCTTTAAAGATAAAATAATGGTTAAAAGCCTGGGAAAAAGACTCGCTGGCACAAAAATAGGCATAAATGATCAGCTCCTGATGGAAGTTGGAGAGATTCTGTACCCACTCTTCAAGGTGAATAGATTTAAAGGGAAACGTGTGGCTCTCCTCTTCGACAAAACTGTATATTGACAACCAATTGTTCCGATACACCAAGACTACTCCATGGCTATTCTAAATATTATAAAGTTCCCATAGAGGTAACCTCCCAGCCCCTCTGTAACCCGGCTGGTAGCAGCTCTGTCACCCCGGTTTCCTGGGAACCCCGCTTACCTCCCCCGGAGCGCTACGATGGAGATTCCAGAACCTGCCCTGACCTTTCTCTCCCAGTGCTCCCTCGTTTTTGAGCTGCAGCCTTCTTTGTTCCCCTCGGACCGCTCGAAGATAGCGTACATTACTACACTGATGTCTGGAAGGGCACTCGCCTGGGCCACGGTGGTGTGGGAGCAACAAACCGCCGTCTGCCTCAGTCTGGAGGTATTTTTGGCGGAGGTGAGAAGAGTTTAAGGCTCGGGTGTCCGGGAGAGAGGCTGCCTGGAAGTTACTCCAGCTTTGGCAGGACACCCTCAGTGTGGCAGATTATGCGGTGGAGTTCCGCACGCTAGCAGCGGAGGGTACCTGGAACCCGGAAGCGCTGTTCGACACGTTCCTGCACAGATTATCGGAGGAGGTAAAGGATGAGCTGGCAGCCCGAATACTACCGACGGATCTTGACTCACTCATCGCTTTAACCATCCGGATCGATAGTCGGCTACGGGAACGTAGGAGGGAGAAGAGGTCCGATTGCAGTCCCAATCGCTCACTCAGGGATCCCACCTGGCACCTGATGAACTCTGGAAGTCCCCGGCGTCTACGTCCCAGAGAGGAACCGAGCTTACCCGAGTCCCTCCAAGAGCCTCTGGAGACTGCCGATTCACCTCTTCCCAAGCCGATGCAGCCCTGCAGGGCTAGGCTGTCTCCAGCCGAACGAGTACGCAGACTTGAGACAGACCCAGAGTAGTCTGTATTGCGGTACTGCCGGTCATGCGCCACCTCTGGATTACCAACCTCTGCCTGACCTGACCCTGAGCCTGCCTGCCGTCCTGTACCTTGGCCTCTACTCTGGATTATCGACCCCTGCCTGCCTTGACCTGTCGTTTGCCTGCAGTCTTACCTTGGTACCTGATAAATCTATATGGTCCAAATAATGATGGTCTACGCTTCTTTGAAAATATATATAATTTATCAAACCTACAAGCAATACAAGACTCTATTATGATGGTGGACAATTTTAGAACGGTTTTAAATATCTCAATGGACCGTAAAGGAAATCAGCACTACAAAATGTCCCCCTCATGCACTTCATGAAATCACAAATATCGTGGATATATTAGAACTAGTGGATACATGGAGGATTAAATATCCTGACCTAGTAAGGTATACATGGTGGAGGCTCAATCAAGCTAGTCATCTTAACTACTTTAGACAAAATGTGGTCGGACAATTAAATCATTGGCATACTGTATATATTAGTCTTACAGGATATTTGACACTAAATCAAAGCCTATTGCATGATAACTTTAACTAGGTGAGAAACATTTCTAATTAACTTTTGTTTACGATATAACATAGGTACAGCAGATCGCCCTTATTGTATGGGACACTTTTAAATGTACCTTTAGAGGCCATGCAATTCAATACTCATCTTTAAAACATAAGCAATTTAGGTCAAAAGAGTCCATATTAACAATGGAAAGAAAAGGACTAACCCTACAGACAGATATCAATAAAAACTGTACCATAGAGGCACAGAATAAGTTAGAGGAAAAACTAAAAGAAACGGAGGAACTTATTCAAGAAACATCAAGTGTAATACAGTATATTATAAAAGTAAAGAGGAAAGCGGTAGCAAAGTACTTTAAGCACTTTAAGTTTTAATTTCAGTCTCCTCCATCTCCACAAACCAAAGTTAATTGTATGGATGTTTTTCTATTAATAATGTATAATTAACAGCTGTACAGAAAGACTCATGTGTAGACCAAATTATAGAGAAGGAAATTCTTGATGCAATTAAAGCTTTTTAAGTCTGAAAACTCCTGGGCTGGATGGCATACCAGTTGAGGTATACCAAACCTTTTTTGATGTACTCAGAGGACCGTTATTAGGGGAAAGGGGGATATCTAGTCAGTTGTAGAACTGAATGCCTTCAACTGAAATGTGTCTTCCGCATTTAAATGAGTCTTAATGATTCCAATGGATTTAATGGAAACTCATTTCTTGATAACAAACTATAGTTTAAGTCGGTTAGACATCTACTTTGTGCATGACACAAGGAATTTTTCCAACAATTGTTTACAAACAGATTATTTCACTTATAATTCACTGTATCACAATTAAAAGTTTACATATACTAATAAAGGCATTTTAATTAATTATATGAAGAGTGCCTTGGTCCTCCTTTCTTTTTGATGACCAATTTACACCTTTTACCAAAGAGCACCTTCTATCTACCAAAATATACTATAGTGTACCTTAGTAGCGCTTCCCTTCCTCCTCTTTTTACATATATTAAGTTGACTGTGCCTTTAAACAGCTCGGAAAATTCCCCGAAAATGATGTCATGGCTTTAGTAGCCCCTGATAGGCTAAATGACATAATTTGAGTCAATTGGAGGTGTACCTGTGGATGCAATTCAATGAGTACCATCAAACTCAGTGCCTCTTTGCTTGACATCATGGGAAAATCAAAAGAAATCAGCCAAGACCTCCACCAGTCTGGTTCATCCTTGGGAGCAATTTCCAAACGCCTGAAGGTACCACATTCAGCTGTACAAACAATAGTATGGAAGTATAGACACCATAGTACCACGCAGCCATCATTCCGCTCAGGAAGGAGACGCTCTCTGTCTCCTAGAGATGAACGTACTTTGGTGCGACAGTGCAAATCAATCCCAGAACAACAGCAAAATACCTTGTGAAGATGCTGGAGGAAACAGGTACAGAAGTATCTATATCCACAGTAAAATAAGTCCTATATCGACATAACCTGAACGGCCACTCAGCAATGAAGAACTGCTCCAAAACCGCCATAAAAAAGCCAGACTACGGTTTGCAACTGCACATGGGGACAAAGATTGTACTTTTTGGAGAAATGTCCTCTGGTCTGATGAAACAAAAATAGATCTGTTTGGCCATAATGACCATTGTTATGTTTGGAGGAAAAAGGGGGATGCTTGCAAGATTAAGAACACCATCCCAACCGCGAAGCACGGAGGTGGCAGCATCATGTTGTGGGGGTGCTTTGCTGCAGGAGGGACTGGTGCACTTCACAAAATATATGGCATCATGAGGCAGGAAAATTAATCTGGATATATTGAAGCAACATCTCAAGACTTCAGTCAGGAAGTCAAAGCTTGGTCGCAAATGGGTCTTCCAAATGAACAATGACCCCAAGCATACTTCCAAAGTTGTGGCAAAATGGCTTAAGGACAACAAATCAAGGTATTGGAGTGGCCATAACAAAGCCTTGACCTCAATCCTATAGAACATTTGTTGGCAGAACTGAAAAAGCGTGTGCGAGCAAGGAGGCCTACAAACCTGTTTCAGTTACACCAGCTCTGTCAGGAGGAATGGGCCACAATTCACTCAACTTATTATGGGAAGCTTGTGGAAGGCTACCCGAACGGTTTGACCCAAGTTAAACAATTTAAAGGCAATGCTACCAAATACTAATTGAGTGTATGTAAACTCCTGACCCACTGGGAATGTGATGAAAGAAATAAAAGCTGAAATAAATCATTCTCTCTACTATTATTCTGACATTTCACATTCTTAAAATCAAGTGGTGATCCTAACTGACCTAAGATAGGGAATATTTACTTGTATACATGTCAGTTTACATGAAAAACTGAGTTTAAATGCTTGGATTTGAACCAGTATCTGTGCGTTAGAGACCTCTCTAATGCCTAGAAAGCTCAGTGTCACATTCTTCTTCCTCGTCTGAGGAGGAGTAGGAGATATCGGACCAATACGCAGCGTGGTGAGTATTCATATTTATTAGAATACTTTCAAGAAAGAACAAAAACAATAAACTGACAAAATAAACGAAGACGCAACAGTCCCAAAATAGTGAACACTAAACACAGGAACACACGAACAGGAACAATCACCCACAACCCACAATATAAAACAGGCTACCTAAATATGGTTCCCAATCAGAGACAACAACTAACACCTGCCTCTGATTGAGAACCATATCAGGCCAAACACATAGAAACAGACAAACTAGACATACAACATAGAATGCCCACTCAGATCACACCCTGACCAAACAAAACATAGAAACATACAACGCAAACTATGGTCAGGGCGTGACACTCAGATTGAAACTCCCATTCACCAGCTCTGCAAGTCTTAGAATGTCAAAATACGAGCAACTATCTTCATTTACTTCCTTTACAGCCGGTATGTACTTCCCAAAAAGTACATACATAAAATGTTCCGTTTTGCAACACTTTGGACAAGCCTAATGATTACACCCTAGACCAGCTTGATGCAGGCAAGAGTGTGCAAGGCGGTATCGAATGTGTCACTGTCTGTCACCTTGATTACTCCAATTTGTCTCTCCACCTGTATGTTATAAACTTTGTAGGCTAGATTTTAGCAACCTCATGATGGGTTGCTACAGCCTAAACCTATCGATGTTATATTGAGCTGGGTTAATGGAATATTAATGCCAGTCATCCAATATGCTGTAATAAAAAAACCTCCATCCTCACAACAACAAAAAAGCGTCCTCCCTAATCTTAAACGGCACCGACTGCCGCTGATGTCATAAACCAAAGAGATAAAACTGTGGGTTCTATATCTCTATGATATATTAACTGACCGTCCGCTGTACCTCATTAGAGAGTTTAACATAAGCAGAGCATGTTGTGTGGAATCCACTGAGTTGATGTGATGTATGGCAGACAGGCCGCTTTTTTCCACTTTTCCACTGACAGGTGCTGCGGTCAGCAGTGGTAGGATTAGTTAGGGAAGGGATGTTTTCAACGGAGACGCCCCACAGACACAGACATGAAGTGTGTGTTTCGTCAGTGTCGTAAAGTACTTAAGTAAAACTACTTTAAAGTACTACTTAAGTACTTTTTGGGGGTATCTGTACTTCACTAATTATATTTTTGACAACTTTTACATTTACTTCTCTACATTCCTAAAGAAAAGAATGTACTTTTTAATCCATACATTTTTACTGAAATACATTTTTATGCTTAGCAGGTCGGGAATATGGTCCAATTCACAAACTTTTTAAGAGAACATCCCTGGTCATCCCTACAGCCTCTGATGGCAGACTCACTAAACACAAATGCTTCCTTTGTAAATCATTTTTGTGACCCTGGTCCCCCCCCCAAAATGAAAATTGTGCCTTCTGGGGCCTGTTGCACAAAACTAGGATAAGGGATTAAGCCAGGATATCTTGGTGATCCTGGCTCAATTGATCCGTAATCCGGTTGCACTAAAGATGGATAGGGGGCAGGAGGATATGTTATGGTATAAATTACCATGGAGATTTATTCTGTGGAGCTAGCCTGCTCCAGACCAGGCTAAATTCCAGGATCTATTTAATCTCATCCCTAATGTCAGTCAGCAGTCACCACAAATGGAAACCAATAGTTATTTCACTGCTCACTATACATTGTTATCACATATAACTAGACCCACTGTTATTATTTAAACGTTTGTGATCATTAATTTCAATGATTTTGGATAAAAAATGATTTTTAGATGATGTTGCTATCATTAGATAATTTACAGTTTCCCATAGACTATAAGGCTATATATAAAATGATAGAATATTAGGGCCACAGAGGGGAAAAAAACACAAGTCATAATATTGTAACCAGTTGTTTTAAAGGAGGACAGTTGTTAAAATGACAGATGTGGGGCATTTCGTGAAATTGTACTTCAGTATGGTTTCATAAACAAAGACATGCTGAATATTAAGTATCACATTGTCATAAGTATCAAAACTGTAAAAACAATATGTAGCTTTTCTGCAGAAAGAACCAGCCTCATAAATTTATGACTTTATCCTTTTTCTTCAGTGTGGCCCTAGTACTCTGTCATATAAACAAATACACATTCCATATGAATATAAAAACACAATGTGTAACATTATGTTCCTTTATTGAATAAGGACAAAACAAAGCAGGTAAACCATCAGCTCCTTTCGAAACTGAAGTCACAGTGACTCTACAAGATGGAAAGCACAGAATCCAAGCATATTATACAAAATGATACATACACATTCAAAGGTCTGTATATAACACACCCTGCATGTCTGCACACTAAAATAAATGCAGGACAAATCCATACACAT
Organism: Salvelinus alpinus; assembly: GCF_045679555.1. NCBI lineage: Eukaryota > Metazoa > Chordata > Actinopteri > Salmoniformes > Salmonidae > Salvelinus > Salvelinus alpinus. Next base: position 51,292,919 of record NC_092100.1, read on the forward strand.
CAACTGAACAGACAAATGAATGGATGCAGTAGCCTCCCTGCAGCCTTGTATTACACACAGTATACCGCACAAACATCATAAGAGGCCAAATTCGTCAAAAAACGAACCCAAAAAAACCCAAATTCCTCTGCCACCGCAGGACATATTTAACCAAAATTGAAAGCACACATACTAACTAAAATAATTCAACACATATTGGTCCCTCAGCAGCCGACCACTGTCGTCATCAGGGAAGATTGCCGGATTGTCCCAGTCCATGGCTGGTGGCACTCTGGGGGCCCTCTCCTTCCTCAGGCAGGCCACATTGTGGAGGACAGCACAAGCCACAGTAATATCACATGCCCTAACAGGGCTGACCCTTAATTTGTGAAGGCAGTGAAAGCGTGCCTTCAGGAGGCCAAAGGTCATTTCAACTCTGGCCCTGGTCCTGGCATGGGCATGGTTGTAGGCCTGCTGTGCTTCCTGGGGGTCTGTGAAAGGTGTCAGGAGAAAAGGCTGGCAGCCATACCCCCTGTCTCCCAGCAACACACCAGAGAATTCACCTGTCAACACAAAATCTCATCATTACTACCTCATAAACACAGTGATATTCTTGACACAGCCATGATGGTTATAAATAGGGGTTGTGTGGCTTACCTTGTGATAGGCACTGATAGATTTCAGAGGCCCGAAAGATTCTGGAGTCATGGACTGAGCCAGGCCATTTTGCCACAACATTGCTGATCACACAGTCAGCATTGCAGACCATCTGAAATCATAAGATGAGGAATATTACACCAATCAATGCACATCACTGGCAATGCAGAGTGTTCGTCAATGGACAATATCAAAAAGTTATGTTCACCTGAACATTAATGCTGTGAAAGGATTTCCTATTCACAAAATCGGCCTCATGGGCACCTGAGGGGGCTTTTATCCTTATGTGTGTACAGTCCACTGCACCAATGACATTGGGGAAACCTGTCACACAAAGTAATGAGTATCCTACTATGTGTTAACAGTTGTCCTGTAATTTGTAGATCCTCTTACCTGCAATCCTATAGAACTCCTCTTTGATGTCACAGAGTCTTCTGTGGCCAGGGAAGGAGATGAAGACATCTGCTAATGCTTTGATAGCCAGACACACACTCCTTATTGTGCGGCAAATTGTGGCCTTGTTCAGCTGTTCTGCATCCCCCACTGAGTACAGGAAGGCTCCACTAGCAAAAAAGCGCAAGGCCACACAAACCATTTGCTCCACACTCAGTGCATGGCTCCGTGCAGTGCGGTGCTTAATCCTGGGACCCAGTAGTCTGCATAGATACCTGATGCCATCTGCAGAAAACCTGTATCTTTCATATAGATGGTCATCAGGGAAGGCCAGTGGGTCCAACCGGTCCCTGAAGACCCTTTCTCGCCTGAAGGCTCTCCTCAGCACAAGTGCTTCTTCATCCACCACATCTCGCACGAATGGGCATGCCATTGTCAGAGCAGAAAGGAACACACAATTTTGGGCCTTCATATAGGCTAGTGGCCACACCTGGTGCTGGGGGGGTGGGCAAAAGAGGGCGATGCCTTATAACGATGACTTGGTTGTACTGATTGCTGGGAAAATAAAAAAAACCTTAGAAAGATGCCACCGTCCTGTGTGCTCACAATAAGAGCTCATATGTCATGGCTCACTTGACTTTACGAGAATATACCTAATTTTTATTTTGAGCTGTGTCATCTTCTTGGAGCTGGGGGAGGAAAGAAAAATAATGATTAATACATTTGTGTTACAGTTAGCATACAGTGTACATTGAAGGCATATCTCACCTCCCTCTCAAGTTTTTTTATTTCAAGGTCCAGTTTCCTAATTGTCCTCTTTTTTATTTCGGACTCCAGTGCAAGATTTTCCATCTTTTTCTTCTTGTACTGAATGTCTATGTCTGCCAGTTCTATTTGGCGCCGGAGGTGGTTGCCATACAACTTTCTGATAGCTTGTGAGCTCTGTGAACACAATACAATTAGCGCAGCTGGAATTTGGCAGGATGTGGTGTCCTTTTATTAATACGCACTATGTTGCCAGGCTGGTTTTCCCACTGTATAGCATCTGGGTCCTGTAAAAGAAATTAGATTTTTTGATTTTGATGAGGACTCCTCACCATTGTAGAGTAAATAGTACTTTCACAGTCTTAACATGATACCTCATGCCTTCTGGAATCCAGAGAGATGGTCTCCTCCTCATCATCGTCTCCATCATGTGCTGTTGCTGCTGCACTGGGGCCTTCACCCTATCACATTTAATCGGATTCATATTGAAGCTAGTAGACAAGACATGCCAGGCCTACAGTATGCCTTTGATGGAGTACTCACTGGATCAGCATCGTCTGGTGCTTGTGCTGGTGGCTCTAACAGGAACACAGTGCTGCCAGACACTGCAAGGCAATAGGTAAACCAAAGTCAGACAGTCCAAATTGATTCAATATGAATGTGGTTGTATCCCATGTAGAGATGGAAGGACATACCTTGAATGAAGCGGGTGGCATCTTGGGAGGAACCTATGCTCGTCTCTTTCCCCCCAGGGATCCCCTCTAAGACGGGCCTGCCTTTATTTAGCTCCAAGGCCATGTCCTCTGCTGGGGTAAGGTCAGCCTTTGGTGACCCACCACCCGTGCCTTGTCTGTGGGTATTCTTTTTCACTGCTAAAACAGTACAGACAATGTGTGAGCAGGCACCTTCTGGGTACAATATATGCTTGTGCTTTGTTAAATATTAGTCAGGGACCATACCATTCTGCAGAATGTTCTTGTATTTGATTTTGACCTGCTGCCATGTCCGTTTTGGCCCGTTCATGTTTAATTTACACACACACACACACACACACACACACACACACATTTAATGGAGTCACACTGCAAAAAATTACTTGGTATTTTTGTCTTGTTTTCAGTAAAAATATCAAAAAATTTATCATAGCTTTATACAGTGTGATGGAGTTACTTTACACAATTTCACTCATATCTGCAGTGCATTTCAATTAAAAATTTAACCGTTTCATAATTACAGTACAACTGCATTTTTGGAGATGTGAATTAAATATTTGAATTGTAATTGTGATGTTTCAGCGGAGCGGTGAGTGTGTAATTGTGCACTACTTACGCATTCAGGCGGTCTGCAATACTTTGCCACGCTTTTTCTCTTTGCTTTATCACTGTGGCGGTGTTGCCTTTCTTCTTAATTATATATTTTACCTCCTCGTATGCCTCCATGAGGATTTGTGCTTCCGACGGGGAAAAGTACGCGGCTCTAGTTGCCATGGTAAATCAGTTAATCTGTGATCTGTGGCGGGGTCTATTTGAGTGAGCCGTGAGCGCGCACCTATCCAGGATTGGTTTCACCTGGCTTAATGAATCCGTGTCTGCTCATCCTGGCTTGGTCTTTGTGCAACCAATTAAGCCTGGACGCACATGTTTTGGCTTCATTGAGCTCAGCTGAGTCATTTATCCCGGATGTCTTAATTCTACTTTTGTGCAACAGGCCCCAGGGGCCGGCCAAGAGCAGACGCTCTTATCCAGAGCGACTTACAGTAGAGTGCATACATATATATATATATATATTTTTTTTTTTTAAATATATATATATATTTTTTTTTACATACTGAGACAAGGATATCCCTACCGGCCAAACCCTCCCTACCGGCCAAACCCTCCCTAACCCGGACGACGCTATGCCAATTGTGCGTCGCCCCACGGATCTCCCGGTTGCGGCCGGCTGCGACAGAGCCTGGGCGCGAACCCAGAGACTCTGGTGGCGCAGCTAGCACTGCAATGCAGTGCCCTAGACCACTGCGCCACCCGGGAGATGCCAACTTTCCCTTCTATCAAGGTATCTTTACTTTTACTCAAGTATGACAATTGGGTACTTTTTCCACCACTGTGTTTTGTTACAACGCCAGCCAGGTCTCAAAAACACAGTCCTTTGGCAACTGGTATAAGTGAATTCGTCCACAGGATACAGGGCCCCCTACTGGCCTACCATAGAGAGTGAGTGAGTGAAAGAGTGAGAGAGAGAGAGACTCCCAGATGCAATGGTAAGGTGTGGTCAGCATATCCTAGCTTAGGACTCCTAGGTTTTCTATCTTCTCTATCCTGGATTCTATATAAACCATGTGAGGAATCTGGATGCCATATAATGTGAGAGCCCGAGTCACACACTGAAACTAACTGGCTGCATCTGGACATCGGCCTGAGCCAAACCCTGGAACCAAACTTCCAAAGATAGGGTGTGAGATAGAAAAGAAAGAGGGAGGGTAGAAAAAGAGAGGGAGAGAAAATGAGAAAGTAATTGGAGTAGATATAGAAAGAAAGTTACTAAACGGTTTCAAGTCATAATACTGATGTACACAAACCATCTTGTACACAAACCATCTTGTTATTGTGATGTAAAGTGGGGTGAAATGGGTATTCTTTGGGTGGGGGGAACTACTTAAAAACAGTTTACTGTAGCGATCATGATTATCTTTAACGACAACCTATTCAACTGTCTGCCACTATTTGATCTATCACTTTAAGGGGCTGCCTCACTCCCATACCCCACCTAAGTCCCCCACCCGTAGGTGTACAGGTTGCATAACATAGGATGGGCTGTCGTTCTATTCCCTATGATTTTGTTTCATTTTTCGTACCCTGATGTTTTTTACTACCTGCGGCACCCGTTTTAGGGGAACACATTGCCCACATCATGATGACTTGCATTTGAGCACAAAGCCAAAGAGGTCAAAGGCTAGCTTTAACCAGAGTACAGTAACATTAAATCATACACTGACAGAGAGGTCACAGACATCCCGACTTCAGCATATGACAACCCATTGAAGATATCTTCAAATATTCACGTACTGTAGATAATCATTCCAGGCCTCTTCCTTCTATAAAAACATTCCTAAAAAGGTGTATCTTCTCTCCTTCCCCTCCCATCCACTGTCCATCTCTCTCGTTCTCCACCTCTCTTTCGTTCCAGGGTGAAGGAATGCGTGTGAGGAGTGTTATCTGGGTTCCAGACTGCTGATATTTATCCAGAGATGGCTGCTGCTGCTTCTCCTCACCTAGTATCAGTGTTTAGACCTTCATATACCTCTGGCGTTGACTTGGCACAGCTGGACCAGACCCCAATCTACCCTGCATGTTAGAGTGCCTACATTGCATCCCTCTCACACAACTGAAGCTGACAAGATGGTATAGCATCACAGACCTTGTGTCCATTAGAATTTAGTGTCATAGCCAAAGCTAGCTAAATGTACTTAAAAAGTGAGTGATAATGTAGTGGCCATACTGGTTAGTTAGAGCTAATGGACCAACACCATAGAATGGGAAAGTGTGCCCTCTGTAGGAACTGAGCCAAACTGTCACATGGGATTCACTGGATTGTTTTTATACTGACGACATTTTATACTGATGATATATGCCACCAACGGCCAACTTTCCCTCAATAAGTCCTTTTCATATCCAAAAAGTTCATTTTGACGGTAGTGTGGGGACATGTCACAGCAATGGTATACCAAAGAATGTGCCTCACGTTCCTATTACAGAGCACATTGAGGTATATGCCGTGGTATTTCCAGTTGGTCCCCGGCTGTGGTTTATGCATCCCATAGGCGTATGCTGGTGAATAACATAGTGGATAATATCAAAGCTAGTAGAACCGAGATACAATCTTAAAATAGACTATTATTTGGGTCTGAGCCTCTGATTGTTGCCATGCAAGACGCAGACTCGAAGGCTAGCTTCATTTTTTAAATTTAGATTTAATCTCCCTGGTTCTTCATGTGACGTTGACTCATAGCTAGTTTACGCAAGTCATATAGTTAATCCAGTGTGCATGGCTGGCTGTCACATACAATCATGTACGAGATTATGATCTATGGTGACGAGACTGCATTCTCAGCACAATCCAGAGATGTCGAAATGGAAATATAAAGTAAATCCAACTAATGATTACATACATGTGGAGGGATCATCCAGCTCTCACAAGAGAGCACTGCGGGCAGTGTGCCATGCACCTGGCTCTCATTGTAGAGAGAAACAAAGGCAAATCAACAGATCATCTCTACATGTCAGAACGCAGGGAAAATACCTCTACCTAGGTCCTAGGAAAATACAGTACAACCGGGGGAGAGGGAGGGGGGGGACATAGGCATGGAAAGCAGTACAGTGAAAGCAGTACAGTGAAAAGTCCAATAGGAGTATGACATCAAAGGAAAGGGTATGATTGAAGTATAAGCCTAGTAGAGGTGAGGCTACAGTATGGGGAGGGAAGCCGTTGCGTTGCTTTGGGCCGGCTGCCACTAAAGACAATGGGGCCTGAGAGAAAATGGGGCTTCCTTGAATTGTGCACCGCTTCCACCGAGTGGGTTAAACACAACAAGGCTACTCTCTGAGCTCTTTTTTTCCCCCCAGGAGAGGAGGGTCCGGTTCTGTGGCGGAGCTGCTGTTCCACCCGTGTGAAATACAGTAGTCGTCACATTAGCCTGCTAGCGACACTGGGTGCGCTAGCTATGTTGGCAACTGAATCACACACAGATGCACACACACGTGCGCTCACAAGTACACAGGTTACGTTCTAAATGGTATGTCGTTAACACCTGTGGGAGTGTTGACTTATGTCCTGTATGCCAGTATGAACCAAACAGGATTAATCATGGCAAAAATCTTTATTAGGTTGTAAGAGCGTGAGGAGAAAATATCATAAAGTGCTTTTCATTGAGCAAGAAACAACGGAAAGCAAATGGCAAATTATTGTGAAGACAATATTATAATATAAAAAAGACAGCAGGAAAGAAAGGAGGACGCAGGTAATTAGACACCACAGTAGACAGAACAGCACTTTCTCATTTCTGCTTATCATTTCGTTGGTCCTCAAGAGTAGTCGTAATTTGAAGATGTGCTGTAGATCACATAGATATGACATCACCTGCCTTCCCATTTCAGTGATGTTTTCCATAATATAGTGTCACTTGTGAAAACCTGCGTTCCCCTGGGTTCTCCAGGACCGTGTTGAAGAGAATCAGTCAGCCACTTGGCATAGTCAGATACTTATCCGCCTGTAACAACAATGAAGAGCTGCTTCTAGCGGAAAAGAAACACTGCACATAAAGCATAATTTCTTGTAAGGTTATTGCTATTGTACTGCTGCTTAGAGTTGGATATCTGTAATCAGTAGTACATTCTAGAGAGAAAGCAACAGGCCGAATGATATGAGAACAACCCAAGGTAGTTATTTTGGTAGTAGACAGAGTAGTGAATCCAAAGCCGATTTACACTCGGATGAATAAGTGACTGTGAAATTACAAGTGTGCTGAAACAAGACTTCAACAAAATGTATCTCAATAAAACTACAGTAGTTTCATTGAGACACAGTAGAACAAAACAGTGCATGTCAAGTGAGAAACAGACAATATTGAGGTATTTCCCAACTGTTTTTCAGATGATTGGTTGCAGTCTTGAGCGGAAATAAGCAGAGTGAAAACTAAAATTAGCTGAGTTCAGGACTGGGGTTGGTTGTCATCAGGAGCAGAGTTGATTGTGATCTGGGCAAGAATCAGTTGCAGACTGAGCCACGTTGTTTGAGGCTCAAGGGAAATGGCCATTGTTCGCATTCTAGACCAGACTTGAATAATTTTGTCATCAGGTTGAGCTGCTCTGGGCCATAGTCTTCTTAGGTCATGGTCTTCTTCTTGCACTCGACAGAGCAGAAGAGCATGCCCTGTATGGCCATAAAGCGCTCTCCAATGAGACACTTAGCACAGCAGGAGCACTGGAAGCACTGGGGCTCAGCGTGCCAGTAGAACTCCCCGTAGGAGACACGCTGGGCCTCGGGCTCCACTGGGTTCTGACAGGCTGTACATACCTGTAGAATGAGGAGAGGATGTGTGTTTAAAATCACACACACATATTCAACGTAGACAAAAGTATGTAGCAGAGAGTTGTATCTCATGTATACAATATACAGTGTACACATTTAATACAGGGTATCATATCACACACACGCGCAGGTACACATGCATGCACGCGCACAATATTCACTGCACAACGCCCTATCCCACCTGGAGAAGAGGAATACCTATTTGAGAATGCTGTTCGTCGACTACAGCTCGACTTTCAACACCATAGTGCGCCCAAGCTCATTACTAAGTTCATGGCCCTGGGACTGAACCCCTCCCTGTGCAACTGGGTCCTAGACTTCCTGACGGGTCGCCCCCAGGGGGTGAGGGTAGGCAACAACACCTCCACCACGCTGATCCTCAACACAGGGGCCCACAGAGGTGTGTGCTTAGCCCCTTCCTGTACTCCCTGTTGACCCATGACTGTGTGGCTACGCACCAACTCGATCATCAAGTTTGCCTGATCACCAACAACGATGAGACAGCCTACAGAAAGGAGTGGTGCCGGGGAAATAACCTCTCCCTCAAACAAAGGAGCTGAATGGGACAACAGGAGACGGCATAGAGAGCATAAGCCCATCCACATCGATGGTGCCGCAGTGGAGGGGGTCAAACGCTGTTCACATCACCAAGAACCAGAAATGGTCCCACCACACCGACACCCAAGGTGAAGAAGGGACAACAGCGCATTTAAACTCAGTTTTTCACAATTCCTGACATTTAATCCTAGTGAACATTCCCTGTTTTAGGTCAGTTAGGATCACCACTTTGTTTTAAGAATGTGAAATGTCAGAATAATAGTAGAGAGAATGATTTATTTCAGCTTTTATTTCTTTCATCACATTCCCAGTGGGTCAATTACTATTTGGTAGCATTGCCTTTAAATTGTCTCAGGTAGCCTTCCACAAACTTCCCACAATAAGTTGGGTGAATTGTGGCCCATTCCTCCTGACAGAGCTGGTGTAACTGAGTCAGGTTTGTAGGCCTCCTTGCTCGCACACGCTTTTTCAGTTCTGCCCACACATTTTCTATAGGATTGAGGTCAGGGCTTTGTGTTGGCCACTCCAATACCTTGACTTTGTTGTCCTTAAGCCATTTTGCCACAACTTTGGAAGTATGCTTGGGGTCATTGTCCATTTGGAAGACCCATTTGGGACCAAGCTTTAACTTCCTGACTGATGTCTTGAGATGTTGTTTCAATATACCCAGATAATTTTCCTACCTCATGATGCCATCTATTTTGTGAAGTGCACCAGGCCCTCCTGCAGCAAAGAACCCCCACAACATGATGCTGCCACCCCCGTGCTTCACGGTTGGGATGGTGTTCTTCGGCTTGCAAGCCTCCCCCTTTTTCCTCCAAACATAATGATGGTCTTTATGGCCATTTTTGTTTCATCAGACCAGAGGACATTTCTCCAAAAAGTACGATCTTTGTCCCAATGTGCAGTTGCAAACTGTAGTCTGGCTTTTTTATGGTGGTTTTGGAGCAGTGGCTTCTTCCTTGCTGAGCGGCCTTTCAGGTTATGTCGATATAGTACTCGTTTTACTGTGGATATATAGATACTTTTGTACCCGTTTCCTCCAGCATCTTCACAAGGTCCTTTGCTGTTGTTCTGGGACTGATTTGCACTTTTCGCACCAAAGTACGTTCATCTCTAGGAGACAGAACTCGTCTCCTTCCTGAGCGGTATGATGACTGCATGGTATCATGGTGTTGATACTTGCGTACTATTGTTTTCACAGATGAACGTGGTACCTTCAGGCATTTGGAAATTACTGCCAAGGATCAACCAGACTTGTGGAGGTCTACAATTGTTTTCTGAGGCCTTGGCTGATTTCTTTTGATTTTCCCATGATATCAAGCAAAGAGGCACTGAGTTTGAAGGTAGTCCTTGAAATACACTGCTCAAAAAAATAAAGGGAACACTAAAATAACACATCCTAGATCTGAATGAATGAAATATTCTTATTAAATACTTTTTTCTTTACATAGTTGAATGTGCTGACAACAAAATCATACAAAAATGATCAATGGAAATCAAATTTATCAACCCATGGAGGTCTGGATTTGGAGTCACACTCAAAATTAAAGTGGAAAACCACACTACAGGCTGATCCAACTTTGATGTAATGTCCTTAAAATAAGTCAAAATGAGGCTCAGTAGTGTGTGTGGCCTCCACGTGCCTGTATGACCTCCCTACAACGCCTGGGCATGCTCCTGATGAGGTGGCGGATGGTCTCCTGAGGGATCTCCTCCCAGACCTGGACTAAAGCATCCGCCAACTCCTGGACAGTCTGTGGTGCAACGTGGCGTTGGTGGATGGAGCGAGACATGATGTCCCAGATGTGCTCAATTGGATTCAGGTCTGGGGAACGGGCGGGCCAGTCCATAGCATCAATGCCTTCCTCTTGCAGGAACTGCTGACACACTCCAGCCACATGAGGTCTAGCATTGTCTTGCATTAGGAGGAACCCAGGGCCAACCGCACCAGCATATGGTCTCACTTAGTGGGACTATCATTTGTTTTTCAACAGGACAATGACCCAACACACCTCCAGGCTGTGTAAGGAGGGGAGTGATGACCAAGGAGGGGAGTGATGGAGTGCTGCATCAGATAACTTGGTCTCCACAATCACCCGACCTCAACCCAATTGAGATGGTTTTGGATGAGTTGGACCGCAGAGTGAAGGAGAAGCAGCCAACAAGTGCTCAGCATATGTGGGAACTCCTTCAAGACTGTTGGAAAAGCATTCCTCATAAAGCTGGTTGAGAGAATGCCAAGAGTGTGCAAAGCTGTCATCAAGGCAAAAGGTGGCTACTTTGAAGAATCTCAAATATAAAATATATGTTGATTTGGTTAACACTTTTTTGTTATTACATGATTCCATATGTGTTATATCATAGATTTGATGTCTTCACTGTTATTCTACAATGTAAAATTAAAGAAAAATGTAAAAATAAAGAAAAATGTAAAAATAAAGAAAAACCCAGGAAAAACCCAGCAAACTTTTGACTGGTACTGTATATATACACACACATCCTGAGTATACCAAACATTAGGAACACCTTCCAGATATCCCAGGCTTATCTCAATGCTTAAAAATCCTTCTTTAACCTATCCCCTCCCATTCATCTACATTAATTGACGTGTATTTAACAATTTACATCAATAAGGGATCATAGCTTTCACCCGGATTCACCTGGTTAGTCTATGTCATGGAAAGAGCATGTCTTCTTAATGTTTTGTATACTCTGTGTGTATATTTATACTCTGGATTCTGACATTGCTCGTTCTGATATATTTTTTTACTCTGGATTATGTGTGTATTGTTATTGTATTGCTAGATGTTACTACACTATTGGAGCTAGAAACGTCTTCGCTGCATCTGCGATAACATCTGCAAATCTGTGTGCGCGACCAATAAACTTTCATTTGATTTGACACAGACACACACACTCCCTCTCTGTCCTTACTACTGCGTGGCTCTTCATGTAGCAGGGCTTGCAGACAGGCTTGTTGTTCTCCATAACGTAGGTCTCTCCAGCCAGAACACAGTCACAGTCGAAGCAGCAGAAGTGTTTCAGGTGCCAGTTCTGGTCCTCGGCCTGTGTGTACTCATTACTGAAGATCAGCTGTAGAGACACACACATCATGATACAGTTAATTCAACACATTGAAGAGCAATAAAGAAAGCAGGTTGAGCCATTTTTTTTTTTTTTTTTACATTCAGCATCACTCCGTGAAGGGAAATATAGTATTCTTTCAAGCAAAGATATCTACATATATTTCAGGATGTTGTGTATCCCTGGAAATAAATCAGAATTCATGTAAACACTTAAAAGTTTTGAAAACATAGCTTTTCCAAAAAATGGGGTAGGGGTTTGGTTGAGCCGCGGGACAGGGTAAGTAAAGCCGCCTACACATTTCTGTACTGAATTAAATATTACCACTACCTTTTTAAAACACGTCAATCTTTATTTCCCAAACACAATTCAACAGAATCAAAATAGTTTGTATTTTAATCATTTTAAGTATCTTTTATCACAGGCTTTGTACTTTTTTTAAAACACTTTTAACATAGACCAGGCCCTGTTTTTACATCATATCCCAGCAATAATGCCTTGCATTACACCTGAGAAGAAAATACTTCAATTTGCTCAACATGCTATTGGCTCAACCATTGGCCCAACTTACCCAAAGCTAAACATTTTGACTATATTAGCCCATACAGCTACAAGGATGCACATTCACGCTAGGTTTAGAACCACATACTGAAGTTTATAGAGACTCCAACTGATGTATAGTACAATCTTAAAATGATCTACATTGGTTTAGATACAAGGATCATGCAACCTCAAACAATACATTCATTTGACTTGGTGAAAATCCATTTGTTTTTTTTAACCTAACTTGCTTACCACTTTTTCCATGTGGTTTCTAACTTCAGACTCCATCAAACAATGACCTCTTCCTAAATATGTGGTCAAATTATGAATTTTGTGTATGATTTCCTCGAAACAAGGGTGGCTCAACATACCACTTTGGTTGAATTACCCCACTCTTCCCTACAGTACATCTATTTTTGTTTGCGTTGCAGTTTTTTCCTCTCTACACACCTGAATCTACATAAAGTGTGTGAATAACAATCTTACTCTCCTGTTGACCTCTCTTCCTTTAACACCCCTGTCTTCCCCATCCCTCCTCACCTTGTCACACCTTCCCCCTTCTCGCTGTCTCCGTAGTGACATCCTAGTGCACCTGTCCCTTCGTCCCTCACCCCTCTTCTCCCTGCCTCCCCCCCTCACCTCTCTTCTCCCTGCCTCCCCCTCACCTCTCTCCTCCCCCCTCACCTCGTCACAGCCTCCACAGCGGGGCTTCTCGCTGTCTCCATAGTGGCGTCCGCAGTAGAGCTGTCCCTTCTTCCAGAAGTAGATCATGTCCACCAGGAGCTCTGAGCAGGTACAGCATACAAAGCAGGCCGGGTGCCACAGCTTGTCGTAGCCAGCACGCTCTGCGTACACCGCAGGCTCGCCCTGACGCATGGGCAGTTGGCACTGGTGGCACGACTGGAGGAGGGGCAGGGGGGTATGAGGAACAGAGGGGAGGAAGGAGGAGAGGGAAGGAGAGGAGATCAAAAGGAGGAAGGAGACCTTCATTAGCAATGCCCTCACAAAAAAATGGCTCTGTAGCATAGACCCATCCTATTATTTTATGCAATTGCCATTATACACTTAAATCATAATCATTGTTATCATTATGCAGTTTAAGACACTGCCTGACAATGCCCATAAATTAAAAAAATTAATTCAGTTTGAATAACTAACTGCATATGGGGAGAGACGAGTAGAGACAGACAGACAGGGGTTTGCATGAGCCAAATCTCTGTTAGATGGAAAAATGGTACATTAAAACCACGATAAACAAATCACCATGCAAAAGTGTACAAAACTTTCCGCCAAAAAGTGATTGATATTTTAACTCCTGGCTCCATCTTGTGGCCTGTTGAATTTACGTTCTATATCTAAAATACCAGATACTATTCTCTGCTGGGAATTAAGCCTGTCGCATTCTTCCCAGTAGAAACGGTTAGCGTATATATTATGACGCGATTCTTCCATTAAGTGTTTGTTGTGATTCACTGGGAGACGACTATTTTTCACGCACATTTTTTCACTTGAGAAATACTTCACCAAAAAATAGATGTAAAATTGCGTAACTAAGACCTCCTTGGCAAAATGTCAAAAATGACAGATTTCTTGATTTATCTTAGATTCATTTGGACTATTTTGAGGAAGTGCATACCGGCTCTTTGATTAAGTCCACTCTACGTACACTCCCTCATTCCCCCCTCATAGATTTAAAAGCATTGGATGGCGGAAAACAATCTTAGAAATTACCCCTCATTTATCAAATGGCTCAGGGGTAGGGCTGGGAAATATGGCCAAAATATCATATCACCATATTGTTTACATTTTTGAGGTTATGACAGTATTTGACGTTTTTGAATTATAAAAGTTCTAAATGCTTTGTGTAGTTCATGGCCCTAAGGTGACTACACATAGAGTACCAGTCAAAAGTTTGGACACACCTACTCATTCAAGAGGTTTTCTTTATTTTTACTATTTTCTACATTGTAGAATAATAGTGAAGACATCAAAACTATGAAATAACACATATGGAATCATGTAGTAACCAAAAAAAGTGTTAAACAAATAAAAAACATGTTATATTTTAGATTCTTCAAAGAAGCCACCCTTTGCCTTGATGACAACTTTGCACACTCTTGGCATTCTCTCAACCAGCTTCACCTGGAATACCTTTCCAACAGTCTTGAAGGAATTCCGACATATGCTGAGCACTTGTTGGCTGCTTCTCCTTCACTCTGCGGTCCAAATCATCCCAAACCATCTCAATTGGGTTACGTTCGGGTGATTGTGGAGGCCAGGTCATCTGATGCAGCACTCCATCACTCTCCTTCTTGGTTAAATAGCTCTTACACAGCCTGGAGGTGTGTTGGGTCATTGTTCTGTTGAAAAATAAATAATAGTCCCACTGAGCGCAAACCAGATGGGATGGCATATCACTGCAGAATGCTGTGGTAGCCATACTGGTTAAGTGTGCCTTGAATTCTACATAAATCACTGACAGTATCACCAGCAAAGCACCCCCACACCATCACACTTCCTCCATGCTTCACATTGGGAACTACACATGCGGAGATCATCCATCTGCGTTTCACAAAGACACTGCGTGCGGTTGGATCCAAAAGTCTCAAATTTAGACTCATCAGACCAAATTACAGATTTAGACTGGTCTAATGTCGATTGCTCGTGTTTCTTGGTAAAAGCAAGTCTCTTCTTATTATTGGTGTCCTTCAGTAGTGGTTTCTTTGCAGCAATTCGACCATGAAGGCCTGACTCGCGCAGTCTCCTCTGAACATTTGATGTTGAGATGTGTCTGTTACTTGAACTACGTGAAGCATTTATTTGGGCTGCAATTTCTGAGGCTGGTAACTCTAATTAACTTATCCTCTGCAGCAGAGGTAATTCTGGGTTTTCCTTTCCTGTGGCGGTCCGGATGAGAGCCAGTTTCATCATAGCGCTTGATGGTTTTTGTGACAGCACTTGAAGAAACTTTCAAAGTTCTTGAAATTTTCCACATTGACTGACCTTCATGTCTTAAAGTAATGATGGACTGTCATTTCTCTTTGCTTATTTGAGCTGTCCTTGCCATAATATGGACTTGGTCTTTTACCAAATAGGGTTATGTTCTGTATACCACCACTACCTTGTCACAACACAACTGATTGTCTCAAACGCATGAAGAAAGAAAGAAATTCCACAAATTAACTTTTAACAAGGCACACCTGTTAACTGAAATGCATTCTAGGTGACTACCTCATGATGCTGGTTGAGAGAATGCCAAGAGTGTGCAAAGCTGTCATTAAGGCAAAGGATGGCTACTTTGAAGAATCTCAAATATATTTTGATTTGTTTATCACTTTTCTGGTTACAACATGAACCCATACTATATATGGAAAAGATATATATATATTGTCTCATTCCCAAAAATGGAGTTGGTCCCCTTTGTTGATCTAACAGCCTACAGTCTTCTGGGAAGGCTTTCCACTAGATGTTAGAACACTGCTGCGGGCACTTGCTACCAATCAGCCACAAGAGTATTAGTGAGGTCAGGCAACGATGTTGGACGATTAGGCCTGGCTCGCAGTCAGCGTTCCAATTCATCCCAAAGGTGTTTGATGGGGTTGAGGTCAGTGCTCTGTGCAGGCCAGTCAAGTTCTTCCACACCGATTTCGACAACAGATGTTGTATGGACCTCGCTTTGTGCACAGAGCCATTGTTATGTTGAAACATTAAAGGGCCTTCCCAAAACTGTTGCCACAAAGTAAAAAAAGTTGTCTAGAATGTCATTGTATGTTGTAGCGTTAAGATTTCCCTCCACTGGAACTAAGGGGCCTAGCCCGAACCATGAAAAACAACCCCAGACAATTATTCCTCCTCCACCAAACTTTACAGTTGGCAATATGCATTCGTGCAGGTAGCGTTATCTTGGCATCTGTCAAACCCAGAATTGACTGCCGCATCGTGAAGCGTGATTCATCGCTCCAGAGAACGCGTTTCCGCTGCTCCAAAGTCCAATGGCGGCGAGCTTTACATCACTCCAGCCGAAGCTTGGCATTGTGCATGGTGATCTTAGACTTGTGTACGGTTGCTCGGCCATGGAAACCCATTTCATGAAGCTCCCGACAAACAGTTATTGTGCTGACGTTGCTTCCAGAGGCAGTTTGGAACTCAGTAGTGAGTGGTGCATCCAAGGACAGACTATTTTTACTCACTTCAGCACTCGGCGATCCCGTTCTGTGAGCTTGTGTGGCTTTCAGCTGAGCCGTTGTTGCTCCTAGATGTTTCAACTTCACAATAACAGCACTTACAGTTGATTAGTGCTGAAATTTGACGAACTGACTTGTTGGAAAGGTATTATCCTATGATGGTGCCACGTTGAAAGTCACAGAGCTCTTCAGCACAGGCCATTCTACAGCCAATGTTTCTCTATGGACATTGCATGGCTGTGTGCTTGATTATATACACATGTCAGCAACGGGTGTTGCTGAAATAGCCTAATCCACTACATTGAAGGAGTATCCACATACTTTTGGCCATGTAGTGTATGTCACAATACATGTTAACAATATGTGTTAGCATATACAGTGAATTTGGGAAGAATTCAGGCCCCTTGACTTTTTCCACATTTTGTTACGTTATAGACTTATTCTAAAATTGATTAAATTGTTTTATACCTCATCAATTTACACACAATACCCCATAATGACAAAGTAAAAACAGGTTTCAAGTCTCATAGCAAAGGGGTAACGTAACAAAATGTGGGAAAATTCACTGTAAATGTTAACACATATTGTTAACATGTATGGTGACACACTACAATTTGACATAAGTATTCAGACCCTTTATGCAGTACTTCGTTGAAGAAAAAGTCCAGGGGTCTGAATACCTTCCGAACGCACCGTATGTTACGGGATAATTATTTCAGTGATACTTGTAGTGATGGTAATAAAACATTGGAACAAATAACAAAAAAACAAAATGTAATCCTATTCATTTAAAAATGTTCTCTTCGCTTCTCAATTCAGCCATTTTACTGTTTTAAGCCATTCCCACTTTGTTGCACCAGGGAATCTCTTCATGACAGCATCTGTGGAAAGAAAGCAACAAATACAAGATAAAGAGTACATAGAACAGTTAGGGGTTAGGTTTGGGGTCATGAATGCATATTCTTTTTTTATGGAAACAATTTTGTGAAAAGATTATCAGATTCAGTTCAATAAGAAATCCTTGAACATTAATGCCCTATGTGCAATGATTGAATTGTAAATTAAATTAAGGGATAGTAAAAAAAAAAATACAGTTCATAGCCAGTCAGATGGTTCCTTACCCTGAAAGTAGTCTATGGGCCAGCAGAAACTGTAATCCATGTTTCAGAGTTGTTTAAATAGCCACTTTGAACTTGAGGGGATTTGGCCACAAACATTGAACTTTGTCTAATTGCCCCCATCACCCACATAGATGGCTAACAAAAAAACAGACTATAAGGTGTAAAAATAAGTTAACTATCCCTTTATCATCTTCAATTTATTAAAATGGGCAATTCATTTTTAAAGTGATACTGAGAGATTTGGAGATTATTGGTTGTTTTTCTAATTACCCAGAGTCAGATGATCTCATAAATACCATCGTTATGTATAATGACACAGCCAGATATTACAAGTTTAGTTAGGTCTGAAGATAATGACTCTGGCTTATGTGTACAACGCTACAAATAATACATACATATACAGTGCGTTCAGAAAGTATTCAGACCGTTTCCACATTTTGTTACGTTACAGCCTTATTCGAAAACATGAAGAAAAAAAATACGCAGCAATCTACACACAATACTCCATAATAACAAAGCAAATTATTATAATTATTTTTTTGACATATTTTTGCAAATGTATATAAAAAAAAAATTACCTTATTTACAGTATTTAGATCCTTTGCTAAGAGACTCGAAATTGAGCTCAGGTGCAAAATACTTTACATGATTATTCAAACCGAAAATCAGCTCAAGTTCATCCTGTTTCCATTGATCATTCTTGAGAAGTTTCTACAACTTGATTCGAGTCCACCTGTGGTAAATTCAATTGATTTGTCATGATTTGGAAAGGCACACACCTGTCTATATAAGGTCCCACAGTTGACAGTGCATGTCAGAGCAAAAACTAAGCCATGAGGTCGAAGGAATTGTCCGTACAGCTCCGAGACAGGATTGTGTCGAGGCACAGATCTGGGGAAGGTTACCAAAACATGTCTGAAGGTACCCAAGAACACAGTGGCCTTCATCATTCTTAAATGGAAGCAGTTTGGAACCACCAAGGCTCTTCCTAGAGCTGGCTGCCCGGCCGAACTGAGCAATCAATGGAGAAGGGCCTTGGTCAGGGAGGTGACCAAAAACCCCGATGGTCACTCTGACAGAGCTCTAGAGTTCCTCTGTGGAGATGGGAGAAACTTCCAGAAGTTTCCAGAAGGACAACCATCTCTGTAGCACTCCATCAATCAGGCCATTATGGTAGTGTGGCCAGACGGAAGCCACTCCTCAGTAAAAGGCACATGACAGGCCACTTGGAGTTTGCCAAAAGGCACCTAAAAGGACAAGATTTTCTGGTCTGATGAAACCAAGATTGAACTCTTTGGCCTGAATGCTAAGCGTCACATCTGGAAGAAGCCTGGTCACCATCCCTATGGTGAAGCATGGTGGTGGCAGCACCATGCTGTGGGGATGTTTTTCAGCGGGAAGGACTGGGAGACTAGTCAGGATCGAGGCAAAGATGAATAGACCAAAGTACAGAGAGATCCTTGATGAAAATCTGCTCCAGAGTGCTCAGGACCTCAGACTGGGGCGAAGGTTCACCTTCCAACAGGAGAAAGACCATAAGCACACAACCAAGACAACCCAGGAGTGGCTTCCGAACAAGTCTCTGAATGTCCTTAAGTGGCCCAGCTAGAGCCCGGACTTGAACCCAATCAAACATCTCTGGAGAGACCTGAAAATAGCTGTGCAGCAACGCTCCCCATCCAACCTGACAGAGCATGAGAAGATCTGCAGAGAATGGGAGAAACTCCCCAAATACAGGTGTACCAAGCTTGTAGCGTCATACCCAAGAAGACTCTGCTGTTATCGCTGCCAAAAGTGTTTCAACATAGTACTGAGTAAAGGGTCTGAATACTTATGTAAATGTGCTATTTCAGTTTTTTATTCGTAATACATTTGCAAACATTTCTAAAAACCTGTTTTTGATTCATCATTATGGGGTATTGTGTTTAGATTGATTTTAGAATAAGGCTGTAATGTAACAAAATGTGGAAAAAGGGGTCTGAATAATTTTCCCGAAGGCACTGAACATACTGGACCATAGCCATTGTCGCATAGAATTACAACGAGTGGAGCGGACATTCCCATCCAAAACAGAATTGGTTTGGGTGAACAGCAAGTAGCCTCTTTTCATAGGCGATGTATCTCTGACACAACACCTGTTATCCTTATATGTGCATTCTGAGATAGAGACCCCCCCCCCCCCAAAAAAAATGATCTGAAATGATCTTCTTCAAACTATTGAGCCTGAGAAAGCTCCTCCCTCACCGCCAAGGCAGAGCCCCTCCTAGCCATGATCTAAGGGCTTATTCCCCTTCTAATCATTCTAATTCTGCAGTCTATATAATATATGTACATACCTCTCAGGTTGCTTTTCAGCAACATGTCAACATCTAAAGCAGGGTTTCCCAAACTCGGTCCTGGGGCGCCCCCTGGGTGCACGTTTTGGTTTTTGCCCTGGCACTACACAGCTGATTCAAATAATCAAAGCTCGATTATGAGTTAGTTATTTGAATCAGCTGTTGTAGTGCTAACTCATCATCAAGCTTTGATTATTTGAATCAGCTGTGTAGTGCTTGGGCAAAAAGTTTGGGGAAACCCGATCTAAACCACACAAAAGTGCTCTTGCCATTGTAGTGGAACTGTCGGCATGGTTGCATGGCTGCCCTCCAGACGTTTTTTAGGACTGTAACGTTTGAGCCAGGGTGAATTTCCATCTGCAAAAGATTAATAATTCAGTCAGATGTTGTAAAAGACTAAAAAGTATTGTAACATAATATATCCTCTGTATTTAAATGTCATACTAGTTAATACATTGACTTGTATTTAAAAATATACCTTCTCAGTATTTATCTTAATCTCATGTACTATGTTTCAATAAAAATGCCTTTAAATAGCTATAAACCATAAACCAGTAGTCATCTCAATACTGAAGCCAGCTAACGGTAGCCGCTAAACTAATACCGTATAGGCTTGACAGGCTAGCGTTAGCATATAGAGTTAAAACAAAAAAAAATACAACTGTCATATATAACACTTGGATGGGGAGATGTCAGGGCCTAGACCATACAAACGAGTAGAAATCAAACTACAATATTACCTCAGAGGAGCTATAGCTAAATCAATAAATTCAAAACAGAATATTATCTGGCGCCATATTTTCTTATGTTATTCTATGGGCAAGCCTTGCTTAGCAACCACAAACGCAGTCATCTCTATGTCAAGATCGCTCAGTTTTCCCTCAATCAATTACCAGATTTAAACTTTACAATTTGAACATAAAAGGTAAGTATCACTCAGATAACCATTTTGACTAACATTTTCTGTAGACAATGTTATTGTGTACACTACATACCTGTTTAAGAGAACATTTTTTTCTAAAGAGTAGGAGAAACAGTAAAAGTTGTCACAGGCGTCTTCTTCAGGTGTTGTTGAGGGGGAAGGGAGACGCAAACCGCTGTGCTTCCTCACCCCCTGCTGGTGGCAACAGGCATAAAGAAATCCCAATGGAAATCCTTGGAGGACTCAGCCCAAAATATTAGTGGATTACAACAATATACAGTCATTGATTACAACAACACCTAAACCACGTGTTATGAACACAATGTGATTCCATAACCGCATGGGCAGCCACAACTATAGTGAATGAAAATAAACATTCATACTTAGATAGGTTTCTGTGCATTTTCAAAACTTGTACATCAGAAACTATAAACCTACAATAGTCTACACCATCTCAAACTAATCTCAAAATGAAAATTTACAGCAGATACAAAGATACGACAAATTAGTCACAAGGTTGCCTAACACTAAATTAGAAAATAATTCATCCCACATGTAAGATTATATGCCATGTAAAAAAGAAAAACATTTCTGGAACACATTTCAAAGCAATTAAAAAATGCATCGAACAAAACAAAATAATGTTCTGAGTAAATTTTTCATGATGAAAATACATATCCATATGATATTGTTTTGTATGGGGGGTGTGAGATTTATATATGTTTTAAAATATATGAGAATATATGTCACGTTCTTTGATATCTTGTTTGCGATAGGGGGCAGCATTTTCACTTTTGGATGAATGGCATGCCCAGAGTGAACTGCCTCCTACTCAGTCTCAGATGCTAATATATGCATATTATTAGTAGTATTGGATAGAAAACACTCTGAAGTTTCTCAAACTGTTTGAATGATGTCTGTGAGTATAACAGAACTCACATGGCAGGCAGAAACCTGAGAAAAAATCCAAACAGGAAGTGGGATATCTGAGGTTTGAAGTTTTTGAACTCACCCCTATCGAATGCACAGTGGAATATGGGTTATTTCTCACTTCCTAAGGCTTCCACTAGATGTCAACCGTCTTTAGAACGTGGTTTCAGGATGCTCATGTGAAGGGGAGCCGGATGGGAGATGTTTTACTAAGGGGTCTGCCTACAGCCTCGTTCTCAGTCACGCGCTTTCACTTGAGAGGTTGCTCTCGTTCCAGGGCAATTCTACAGACAATGGAATTCTCCGGTTGGAACAGTATTGAACATTTATGATAAAAACATCCTAAAGATTGATTCTATACTTAGTTTGACAAGTTTCTTCGACCTGTAATATAACTTTTTGAACGTTTCGTCCAAATCGACCAGATCGCGCTTTTGGATTGTTTACCAAACGCCCTAACAAAAGAAACTATTGGACATAAATGGACATAAATGATGGACATTATCGAACAAAACAAGCATTTATTGTGGAACTGCGATTCCTGGGAGTGCATTCTGATGAAGATCAAAGGTAAGTGAATATTTATATATGAATAATGTTGACTACCCAACATGGCGGATATTTCTCTGGCTGGTTTGGGCTCTGAGCGCCGTTCTCAGATGATGCTTTTTCCGTCAAGTTTAAAAAAAAATCTGACACAGCGGTTGCATTAAGGAGAAGTATCTAAAGTTTCATGTATAATAGCTGTATTTTCATCAACATTTATTATGAGTATTTCTGTGAATTCATCTCTGCAATATCACTGCATGTTTTGGAACTACTGAATCTAACACGCCAATGTAAAATACGATTTTTGGATATAAATATGAACTTTACCGAACAAAACATACATGTATTGTGTAACATGAAGTCCTATGAGTGTCATCTGATGAAGATCATCAAAGGTTAGTGATTCATTTTATCACTATTTGTGCTTTTTGTGACTCCTCTCTTTGGCGGGAAAAATGGCTGGGTTTATCTGTGACTTGGTGGTGACCTAACATAATCATTTGAGGAGCTTTCGCTGTAAAGCATTTTTGAAATCAGACACTGTGGCTGGATTAACGAGAATTCTATCTTTAAAATGGTGCCTAATACTTGTATGTTTGAGAAATTTGATTTATGAGATTTCTGTTGTTTTGTATTTGGCGCCCTGCAATTTTATTGGCTGTTGGCGAGGGGTTCCCAGTCCTAGACAGGATATACATGTATAAGGCCATTAATTACTTTTCTGTATGGGTACACCAGCACTGGTATCAGGCTGTATTAGCTAGTTAGGTTTGCTCTGACTCTGATTACAAAGTAGCTAGCTAGAAAGCTAACTAGCAATTAGCATTAGCAGCTAACACAATTTATTTTAGCCACAACTTGCTAAGAAAAGACGAACTAGCTGTTTTCAGACAGTAAGATACACAAATGAAGTGCAGTTATAGAAAGCTTTGAAAGCAGCATCGTTGTCACCAACATCTTGTTGCGTCTGACCATGCAGAATGAACGGCAAGTGAAGTGCTCATGACTCCATGGTCGAGCAACACAGCAGCAGCTCTCCTTCAGGGGCAGGGCTTGTTGTGGGAAGTGGCATGCAGGAAATGGAGAGCGACGACTTGCAAGTAACAAATGGAGTAAACTATATAAACTGACATTACACGCGCTGGAGTTGCGTATCTTATTTAACAAACAAAACATTGAAATACCGTTATAGAAGGTAAGGTAAAAACCCAAACCGGTCCAGCCCTAGGTGGGTGTCACATTGATTAAACCTAGCCAGTGCTTTTAAATCCACAATGGGGAAGTTACAACCAGCACAGTCATTCACAATTCTCTCTCTCTCTCGCTCTCTCACACACTCACTCACTTACGTATTGTCCACAGGGCCCAGACAGGTGAGGTCCCGGGGCTCCCGGAGTGCCCATTGACCCAGCGGTAGTGGTGGCAGCAGTACCCATGTCTTCTGGTGCACCCTTTCCTGCCCCAGGGTAACCCCCAGCCCCCATCCCAGGCTGAACTGGTCCGGCTAGCCCAAGTGCACCCCCAGCCCCGGGTCTAGTCCGAAGACCAGGACCTGCAGGCCCAAAGGCTCCCCCAGCTGTTGCCATCCCTGGGTGTTCTGCCATCCCTGGTCCTCCCTGTCCTGGTGCTCCCTGTCCTGGTCCTCCCTGTCCTGGTCCTCCCTGTCCTGGTCCTCCCTGTCCTGGTCCTCCCTGTCCTGGTGCTCCCATCCCTGGTCCTCCCTGTCCTGGTCCTCCCTGTCCTGGTCCTCCCATCCCTGGTCCTCCCATCCCTGGTCCTCCCATCCCTGGTGCTCCCATGCCTGGTGCTCCCATGCCTGGTGCTCCCTGTCCTGGTCCTCTCTCCTGACCCAGACCCTGTCCCATCATCTCCTCGGGCAGCTTAATGTCTCCCACTCCCAGGGCCTCGTCCTTGTACTTGCGGACGAACTGCTGCATCTGTTTGACCTCTGCAGGGGTCAGCTCGTGGCACTTGGCCGGGTCCTGGTCGTGCTCCGGTAGCTGCACTGCCATCTGTTGCCGGCGGTAGGCTGCACCCTCCGTGCCCGCTATGGGACGCCTCTCTGGGGGCAGGAGCTCAATGTAGCGGACTGCCTGATTAGGGCAAAGTGGAGAGGAGAGAGAGGATGTCAGGACTTTGTAAAGGAGAAGGGAGGAGAAGAGAGAGGGAGGGGAAGACAGGAGAAGAGCGGGAGAGAGACAGGAGAAGAGAGACAATGAGAGGAGGGGCAGAAAGGACATAAAAAAGGGAGGAAGGAAGAGTCATAGGCACAAATAGAGAGAGAGTGAAAACAAAAATGATAGAGATACAGAGATAAAGAGGCAGAAAGGAACAGACTAAAATTAAGCTGTGTTAATGAACTGATGTAGTTAAGGGAGAATTGGGGAGAGGCAGCCAGCTATTATAGGACAACTTACAACCTCTCCCTAAAGAACACATATTTGCTTGTTGAGGGATACGAAGAGATCATGAGCACTGGTGGCACAGAACTTCAAGTCAGTGACCTCTAGTGGACAATATCTTCCATTACAATACACCAATGCCTTGTTTAGTGAACTGAACCAGACCAACTACAGACCATAAGTTGCATCCTCAAGATTTCAATCATATTTCATTGTACAGCACATTATGATGACTTTGCGTTTGGAATGAATAGCATCATGCCAAGGGAACAGCACCAGATTCTTTCAGATTCAGACCCGTGTACACTACTCTTGGGATTCCTAGGTATTTTAAATCCTATGATATAGTAGTTATACCCTTACCATATACTGTTTGACCCCTGGTGGTGCCCACTCGTAGGTGACAGACATCACGGCATCCTTCCTGACTGGCACGACATTGACTGACACAGCATTAGGTCTGATTGCCCCTGGTTTAGACATGGTAGCGGGCCCAGCACCAGCCCCAGCACTGGCCCCATAACCGGCACCAGCTCCAGCACCATTCCTAGCACCAGACCCAGCTACGGCCCCCGCCCCAACTTCGCCCCAAGATCCAGCACCGGCCCCAGCCCCAGCATTGGCTGGCACAGTGTGGGGACTGTATGGTACAGCGGTGGCTGACATGGGGCTGGAGGAGATGGAGAAGGTGACCTGGTTGCCCTTGTATGTGGGGTCGCCGTCTGTCTTGAGCTTGGCGACGAGACCCGTGTACTTGGTGTCCTCAAACAGCTTGCCAACCTTCCTGTTATCCTCAGAGTTCATCTGAACATCGTGGTCCATCAGGCCACACTTACAGTTCCGACAGATTTTTCTGTGGAGGGGAAAATCAATAAGGAAAGGGAATGGGTTAGGTTAGAATATATTTTTGGTTGTGCCTAAGCACTCTCAAATGTATAGGTTTCCTTAATGATCATCTGACCAGGAAAAACAGTAGGCCCTTTAGCAGCGTTTCCCAAACTCGGTCCTCGGGACGCCAAGGGGTGCAGGTTTTGGTTTTTGCCCTAGCACTACACAGCTTGATGAGTAGTTGATTACTTGAATGAGCTGTGTAGTGCTAGGGCAAAAACCAAAATGTGCACCCCTTTAGGTCCGAACTGCTAAAACAAAGGGCGACCTAAAACGAGGTGAGATCCCAGCTATGCCAGCTAAACCTGAGATGTGGCTTCATCCACCCGGCAAAACTCATTTTGACCTTCCAGAAACACAACACACACGTTTTCCACTGCCAATGAAGCTCAAGACTTCTTCAAGAAGCACATCAAACCCAACCCACAAGGGGACAAGCCGCCAGATGGAACCCCATTACTGGCTCATTATTCAGGTATGCTTTCCATGTACAATCATGCAGCTTAGCCTATGGCTATGATGCTGCACTAAGCATAAGAGAATGATGAGGATACCCCTCATGTTAGGGTACAAGGAACAATATTCCTATTATTGCTCAGCATTGCTGAGCATTGATGCCAATTAATGAACAATATATGGATCCTACAGCTATCCTATTGTTTGTGTTACTGTTCAGACATTCAGGCTTGCATATCTGTCATACCTTGTTTTTTTTCCCATTACCCACTCCTAATCCTCATGTCTGCTAATTTAATTGTAAAGGTCTAAATTGGTTACTTATTTAGTTTTACTTTAATAATATTATTATATATACAGTACCTACTCAAAGACCAAAAATATGTTGCTTAGGAGATCTCAGGCTGCCACTCGGCGTTATGCTACAACCCTGTAATTACAGTGCAGGGTAGGGTAAACCCCGGTTGGAGGGCTAAGGGCTAGGGATGAGGGGGGCTGGGTAAGGGGGAACGATTTATAGAAAGGGTCTTCTGGGTGGGGAGTGACCAATGGTTGGGTTTCCCTGTGGTTCTGCTTTTTATTTGACATCTATTGGCTTATCAATACTAAAGATAACAATTACATTTTAGAAAAACAATGTCAACACTAGCTGTTCTCTCGTGGAATTTGAAAGGCCTTAATATTCCTATCAAGCATTCCAGAGGTCCTGATATTCTAGCAATGTTTTTCTAGCTAGGTTTTTTTGCCCATAGATTTTGTCGTAATGTTTGAGTCACTCAAATATCACATGAATACACATTAGATATGGCAAAATCTATACAATTGCAAGAAAATTTGCTTTAAAACTGCAAAATGTTATTTCCGCCAACAAGAGTGGTGTGAACAGTTTATCCCATGAATGTTCCCCAATGCTGGAAGGGGGGCCTGAGTGAAAAGGTTTGGGAACCCCCGCTATAGATTACTGAGAATATTCAAGATAAACAAACAAACAAAGAACAATTACAAGTTAACTTAGTTTTAAAAAGCACAACCTCAACCTTTCTTGAATATGACACCACATTCATGTAATTTTGTCACGTGTAAAGACATTGTGTAAAAACCTTATCCAAAATGTGACCAGTGGACAATATTCAGAAAGTATTTCAAAACCCACACAAAGTAGGCTATTTGATTGACAACGATTCTTACTTCCGTAACAACGTAAAAATGCAAACTACAATTCAGATACTATTTAAAAATGTATATAACCTCTCTAAATACGATTTAGTACAAACTAGGCATGACACAAAATGTAGAAAGGGTAGGCTACCTTGACAACAATTCAGTGGATGTGGATTCAGTGGACGTGGTGGAGGACATGTTGGTGTTAAACAACAGACACCTACCACTTTCAAAAACGACTCCAAAACCCTTGCTACTGTCACTTTAGTTCCAGGCTATGTGGTACATCGGTGAATGGTGGGACTTGGGGCAGACACACTTCATGGAAACGTAGGCTCCCCTCTCGGGTGTGCTCTCCCTCTGCTTCCTCCTCTCCCCCTGCTTCCTCTATTTTTTGCCTGACCGACTAACTACAGAGTTCGCCAATGTTAGCTGATTAGTTACGTAGCTAGGAAAGTATCCAAATGAATTGCATCGGTAGAAACGGGACAAAACAAGCAACTTCTTAGCCGTCTATGTAAACAAATATCAATGCAACTCAATATCATATAAGCTCCACTGCGTGAGCACAAATCCTAACAAGACAGCGAAGCTGTAAAAAAAATTGGAAAACAAGGCAATGTACAGTTGAAGTTGGAGGATTACATACCGTACACCTTAGCCAAATACATTTAAACTCAGTTTTTCACAATTCCTGACATGTAATACAAGTAAATATTCCCTGTCTTAGGTCAGTTAGGATCACCACTTTATTTTAAGACTGAAATGTTTGAATAATAGTTGAGAGAATGATTTATTTCAGCTTTTATTTCTTTCATCACATTCCCAGTGGGTCAGAAGTTTACATACAGTCAATTAGTCAAACGTTTCAGGTAGCCTTCCACTAGCTTCCCAGAATAAGTTGGGTGCATTTTGGCCCATTCCTCCTGACAGAGCTGGTGTAACTGAGTCAGGTTTGTAGGCCTCCTTGCTCGCACACACTTTTTCAGTTCTGCCTACACATTTTCTATAGGATTGAGGTCAGAGCTTTGTGATGGCCACTCCAATACATTGACTTTGTTGTCCTTAAGCCATTTTGCCACAACTTTGGAAGTATACTTGGGGTCATTGTCCATTTGGAAGACCCATTTGCGACCAAGCTTTAACTTCCTGACTGAAGTCTTGAGATGTTGCTTCAATATATCCAGATAATTTTCCTGCCTCATGATGCCATCTATTTTGTGAAGTGCACTAGTCACTCCTGCAGCAAAGCACACCCACAACATGATGCTGCCACCCCTGTGCTTCACAATTGGGATGGTGTTCTTTGTCTAGCAAGCCTCCCCCTTTTTCCTCCAAACATAACAATGGTCATTATTGCCATACAGTTCTATTTTTGTTTCATCAGACCAGAGGACATTTCTCCAAAAAGTACAATCTTTGTCCCATGTGCAGTTGCAAACTGTAGTCTGGCTTTTTCATGGCGGTTTTGGAGCAGTGGCTTCTTCCTTGCTGAGCGGCCTTTCAGGTTATGTCGATATAGGACTCGTTTTACTGAGGATATAGATACTTTTGTACCTGTTTCCTCCAGCATCTTCACAAGGTCCTTTGCTGTTGTTCTGGGATTGATTTGCACTTTTTGCACCAAAGTACATTCATCTCTAGGAGACAGAATGCGTCCCCTTCCAGAGCGGTATGACGGCTGCGTGGTCCCATGGTGTTTATACTTGCGTACTATTGTTTGTACAGATGAACGTGGTACCTTCAGGTGGATGAACCAGATTTGTGGAGGTCTACAATATTCTTTCTGAGGTCTTTGCTGATTTATTTTGATTTTCCCATGATGTCAAGCAAAGAGGCACTGAGTTTGAAGGTAGACCTTGAAATACATCCACAGGTCCACCTCCAATGGACTCAAATGATGTCAATTAGCCTATCAGAAGCTTCTAAAGCCATGATATCATTTTCTGGAATTTTCCAAGCTGTTTAAAGGCACCGTCAACTTAGTGTATGTAAACTTCTGACCCACTGGAATTGTGATACAGTGAATTCTAAGTGAAATAATCTGTCTAAACAAGTGTTGGAAAAATGTATTGTCATGCAGAAAGTAGATGTCCTAACCGACTTGCCAAAACTATAGTTTGTTAACAAGACATTTGTGGAATGGTTGAAAAACTAGTTTTAATGACTCCAACCTAACTTCAACTGTATAGCCTATGAATATCTGTACCTAGCAAACATGACAAACCATGACCAAGCCCAACAGATAAACACTAATTACTCTAATCTCCATTTCGGTGGCTAGTTAGATTGTTGTCTGTAGTGAAAGTGAGAGCTGAAGTTGACGCTTTGCACATGCGACTTTTCTTGCCTGACAGATTAGCTAGCTATAGCAAGCAGCTTGGGCCATTTTCATGTAAATTACATTGGTAGAAATAAGACAAAATGACCAACTAGTTAGCTGACTATATACAGCTAAACACTGCAACTATTTCCATGAGACAGAGAGCAATCATTTGAGCTCCTGCTCCACTGCTGATGTGTTCACCTATACCAACCAAGTGATCATGACAGTATTTGCTAATCTGACAGCTATTCCCCAAGTTTTACAGCATCAAACATCAACAACACCACTGCTATTTACTTATTTCACTCACCTCGTCATCATCACTTTCAAAGTGCAACGACGCGTCCAAATCCGTGTCACCAACCAACATACACTACCGTTCAAAAGTTCGGGGTCACTTAGCTTTCCTTTCAAAAACAAGGACATTTCTATTTGTTTGTCCATTAAAATAACATAAAATTGATCAGGAATACAGTGTAGACATTGTTAATGCTGTAAATGCCTATTGTAGCTGGAAACTGATAATTTTTTATGGAGAGGCCCATTATCAGCAACCATCACTCCTGTGTTCCAATGGCATGTTCTGTTAGCTAATCCAAGTTCATCATTTTAAAAGGCTAATTGATCATTAGAAAACCCTTGGGCAATTATGTTAGCACAGCTGAAAACTGTTGTTATGATTAAAGAAGCAATAAAACTGGCATTCTTTAGACTAGTTGAGTATCTGGAGCATCAGCATTTGTGGGTTCGATTACAGGTTCGATTACAGAAACATACAACTTTCTTCTGAAACTCGTCAGTCTATTCTTGTTCTGAAAAATGAAGGCTTTTCAATGCGAGAAATTGCAAAGAAATTGAAGATCTCGTACAACTCTGTGTACTACTCCCATCACAGAACAGCGCAAACTGGCTCTAACCAGAAAAGAAAGAGGAGTGGGAGGCCCCGGTGCAACACTGAGAAAGAGGACAAGTACATTAGAGTGTCTAGTTTGAGAAAGACACCTCACAAGTCCTCAACTGGCAGTTTCATTAAATAGTACCCGCAAAACACCAGTCTCAACGTCAACAGTGAAGAGGCAACTCCGGGATGCCTTCTAGGCAGAGTTGCAAAGAAAAAGCCATATCTCAGACTGGCCCAAAAAAAGAAAAGATTAAGATGGACAAAAGAACACAGACACTGGACAGAAGACGATCGGAAAAAATGTGTTATGGACAGACGAATCTAAGTTTGAGGTGTTCGGATCACAAAGAAGAACATTCGTGAGACGCAGAACAAATTTAAAGATGCTGGAGGAGTGCTTGACGCCGTCTGTCAAGCATGGTGGAGGCAATGTGATGGTCTGGGGGTGTTTTGGTGGAGATAAAGTGGGTTTGTACAGGGTAAAAGGGATCTTGAATAAGGAAGACTAATCACTCCATTTTGCAACGCCATGCCATACCCTGTGGACGGCGCTTAACTGGAGCCAATTTCCTCCAACAACAGGACAATGACCCAAAGCACAGCTCCAAACTATGCAAGAACTAGTCAGCTGGTAGTCAGCTGGTATTCTGTCTATAATGGTGTGGCCAGCACAGTCACCGGATCTCAACCTTATTTAGCTGTTGTGGGAGCAGCTTGACCGTATGGTACATAACAAGTGCCCATCAAGTCAATCCAACTTGTGGGAGGTACTTCAGGAAGCATGAGGTGAAATCTCTTCAGATTACCTCAACAAATTGACAAAGAATGCCAAAGGTCTGCAAGGCTGTAATTGCTGAAGATTCTTTGACGAAAGCAAAGTTTGAAGGACACAATTATTATTTCAATAAAAAAAACATTATTTATAACCTTGTCAACATCTTGCCTATATTTCCTATTCATTTTGCAACTAATTTCATGTATGTTTTCATGGAAAATAAGGACATTTCTAACTGACCTCAAACCTTTAAATGGTAGTGTATATAGATACAGCCTCTTCCACAGTGAAATGCAGTGGCCGCTTTGGTGCAGTCATTTTGAGTGATTAAGTCTTTTTTTAATTTAAAGGTCAAATAACAGCATACCCTGTTTCTGGTTGATGACAACAGCCACGCGAATACGACAACAGGTTGTTAGCAAGTCAATTTTGAGATATTGACACAGACATTATTGTTAAAAAAAACAAGGCCGTTCCTGGCCGCTATAGTAATTTAAAGAAAGGCCGTTGACGGCCGCTATGTGTCCTAAAGGGTTAGGCAGAATCCAAAGCTGCTTGGGCAGTTCTACCTCTCAACGCAAAGCTTTTGATAGACTTTTATAAACTAGAACATATCTTTGGTCGGTTTTGGAACATATGGGACTTGGCTCCAATTTCATTCATATGATTAAAATACTATACGTCAATCCCTCAGCCATAGTAATAACAGGCAATAGATTGCTCTGTTCCGTTCAGAATAACTAGAAGTAGCAGGCAAGGTGATCTTGTCTCACCTCTTCTATTTGTATTGTCTCTGGAGCCCCAGGTAAATCGACAATCGAAAGAAATTACACCAATATTTCACAATTCTACAGATCATTTCATTATACGCTGACAATGTCTTACTTTATCTAGACAATGACAATCCCTCCCAAAATCTTTGAAGATCATAGACAAATTCAGCTCCATCTCAAGTTATAAAATAAATCTCACCAAATCTGCCCTCCTGCTTCTCAAGACCCTGATAGAGGACTCCATCTCTACTTATGGAATCCCAATCGTTTCCCATTTTATATATATTGGAATAGATATCCTTCCTTAGATAAAACCATTGCCAGAAACTTTAACAGAATGCTCAAATAAATTCGACACAACCTCAGTAGATGGACTAATATCCCAGTTGCTTTAACTGACAGAATATTTATTGTCAAAATGAATATATTGCCACGGCTGAATTTCTGCTTCCTTTGTCTCCCCCTTCTGGCTACTGGGATAAAATCCATAGTGCAGTTTAAAAAAGTATATTGCAAGGTAACGCAACGCGAGACCGGATAAAATTAACACACTTGCAAAGGGAAAGACAAAAGACAATAAATTATATTTCCAGGCACTAGCATTTTGTCCCATACTACATTGGTTTAGACATGATACCATTAAACAATACTCAGCCCCCTGGCTGAGTATAGAGAGAAATATGGTGTCTCCTATTTCCCTGGAAGAGGTGGTCTTCACTGATGTATCCCTTAAACAACGTAAACTACACTTTAGTCCTATTATTGCTCACACTATTTCTAGTTGGCACAAAATTGAAAAACAATGTAAATGGGAATCAAAATGCCATGCCCATATTCCATAATAACGCATTTCGATCTGGAGGGCGGCCTTGTAGATGGAGACATGTTGGCTGGGTGGGAGGCCCACTTCTTTGTTTTCATTTCCTGTTGATATTGAATGTATTAACACTTAAAGATGAACTATGCAGAAATCGCACCGCCATTTCCTGGTTGCTAAAATTCTAATAGTTCACCTAATTTCAGTTTATGTGACAAAACAGGCAAGTATAGTGTATAGCATCATTGTATCATCTAAACCGCTGTGAAATATATTTTCCATAAGCAAAAAATATTGTATTTTCAGCTGTTTGAAGCTGGTGTACAAAACCAAAAGTAAAAGACACAAAAACGAAAACATAAGAACGGGAAGCATAGATATAGCGCACATAGAACAGATCTACTGTTTCTTAGACTTGCTTTCAAGGAAAATGACAGATCGAAAACTCACATTTCTATGTGAATTTGGTCGGATCGCCCAAGAAGTTACATATTGCAGCTTTAAACTCAGTATGTATTTCTTACATGTAATGTATTTAGTAGCAGCCTACATGTTTTTTAAACATATAATTTGAAATGGATAGTGTACCTGTAACGCCCCCAAACAAATAAATCACAACACAGAATAGCTTTCCAGTTCCGTTCTTATTGCCACAGACATGTCTGACCATGACCAAGACCAAAACCCTTCCCACTGGACACATCAAGTAATTTCAACATGGAAATGTGGGTAATATTTGGTTGAGGCATTGATCAATGAGATTTCAACCCTTATTTCACCCACTCAAAAAGACATGCGTTATCGCCATGCTTCAACAATCTAAAAGCACAATCAAATTCCAATGGAAAAACAATGTCTGACTATGTGTTATCAAAATAACAAAATAGAAAACGCACAGTTCTGTCAGGCAACAGTAACTAAACAGAAAACAACATCCCACAAACTCAGGGCTGCCTAAGGGCTGCCTAAGTATGGGAAAACAGGGCTGCCTAAGTATGATCCCCAATCAGAGACAACAATAGACAGCTGCCTCTGATTGGGAACCACACTCGGCCAAAAACAAAGAAACAGAAAACATTGAATTTCCCACCCGAGTCGCACCCTGACCTAACCAAACAGAGAATAATAATGATCTCTAAGGTCAGGGCGTGACAGTACCCCCCCCCCAAAGGTGCGGACTCCGGCTGCAAACCTGACCCTATAGGGGAGGGTCCGGGTGGGCATCTACTCTCAGTGGGGGCTCCGGTGCGGGACGCAGACGCCGCTCCGCTTGAGGCTCCCCCCACTCCGGACCGTAGATCGTCGTCGGGGACTCCAGGCTAGGAACCCCCCTGTAAGCTCCGGACTGGGGACCCTCGCTGGAGGCCCCGGACTGGGGACCGCCGCTGCAGGCTCCGGACTGGGGACTCTCGCTGGAGGCTCCGGACCGCCGCTGCAGGCTCCGGACTGGGGACCGCCGCTGGAGGCTCCTTTCCCTGGATCATCACTACAGGCTCCTGGCCATGGATCATCACTGGAGGCTTCATGCCATGGATTATCACTGCAGGCTCCGGGCCATGGATTATCACTGCAGGCTCCGGGCCATGGATTATCACTGGAGGCTCCGGGCCATGGATTATCACTGGAGGCTCCGGGCCATGGATCATCACTGGAGGCTCCGGGCCTTGGATCATCACTACAGGCTCCGAGCCATGAATCATCACTGGAGGCTTCGTGCCATGGATCATCACTGGAGGCGTCAGGCCATGGATCATCACTGGAGGTCTGGAGTGCAGAGCTGGCACAACCCGTCCTGGCTGGATGCTCACTTTAGCCCGGCAAGTGCGGGGCGCTGGCACAGGACGCACTGGGCTGTGAAGGCGCACTGGAGGCATAGTGCGTAGAGCCGGCGCAGGATATACTGTGCCGTGGAGGCGGACTGGAGGTCTGGAGTGTAGAGCTGGCACAACGCGTCCTGGCTGGATGCTCACCCTAGCCTCGCAAATGCGGGGCGCTGGCACAGAGCGCACCGGACTGTGGATGTGCACTGGAGACACAGTGCGCATCACCGCATAACACGGTGCCTGACCGGTCACACGCTCCCCACGGTAAGCATGGGGAGTTGGCTCAGGTCTAAACCCTGAATCCGCCAATCTCCAATTTTTGGAGCTGCCTCTCGGGCTTCCGTCGTTGACTTAACTCCTCGTATCGTCGCCGTTCCTCTCTCTCCATCTGCTCCCTTGGACGGCGATACTCTCCGGCCTGCGTCCAGGGTCCTTCTCCATCCAGGGTGTCCTCCCATGTCCACTCCTCCTGGCCACGCTGCTTGGTCCGTTTTTGGTGGGATCTTCTGTAACGGCTCTCGTTGGTGGTAGAAAGAGTAGACCAAGGCGCAGCGTGGAAAGTGTTCATGATTTTAATTTAAAAAACACTCAAACAAAATAACGAAAACACACTGTCAGGCAACAGTAACTAAACAGAAAACCAGATCCCACAAACTCAGGTGGAAAACAGGGCTGCTTAAGTAGGAGCCCCAATCAGAGACAACGATAGACAGCTGCCTCTGATTGGGAACCACACTCGGCCAAAAACAAAGAAACAGAAAACATTGAATTTCCCACCGGAGTCACACCCTGACCTAACCAAACATAGAGAATAATAAGGATCTCTAAGGTCAGGGCGTGACAGTCCGATATTTTGTATTTATACAAGAAACTTAATGTCTTGTTACTGCGCTTCTTTCTTGATATGCCACACCTGTCAGGTGGATGGATTATCTTGGCAAAGGAGAAATGCTCACTAACAGGGATGTAAACGAATTTGTGAACAGAATTTTTAAGAAATAAGCCTTTGTGAGTAGGGAACATTTCTCTGGGATCTTTTATTTCAGCTCATGAAACATAGGACCAGGACTTTACATGTTGCGTTTATATTTTTCGTTCAGTGTACATAGTGCAAGTGATCAATGCTGTTTGAGATTCTGCAGATGATTATAGCAAATGTGAAGATCTCCACAGACCTGTTAACTTTGCATGCTATCTTGAACATTTACACTTTCTATGATTTACATAAGACATTTATAGTTACAGTAACATCTACAGATGTTAAACACTGATTGTTTAAAGCAAATCTACCAAAACTATTGCTGATGGTGAACCTGAGTAATCAAAATACAATCTATTTTAAACCCTGCATAGCCAGATGAGTGTTGTGTTTCCGTTAGCTTATTTTTATTCCGGTAAAACACAATTTTCAACAGTGCATACAGTAGATAACAATAACCTAGCAAATTACATAGGCTTCCATCAACGAATAAAGCCTAATATCGTTCAAGCCATTTTAGCATTTGAATGCTGAAGGTGCCGTGCAGATGTGCAAGATCGGGAACAGGCCGCCTACCTCGCGTTGGTCAGCGCATGAAGCTGGGAACAGTGTGCAGTTTGAGGTTGTTCGGCATGCAAAATGCTTTGTAGATCGATGACTGTCAACACAGTTACATGCTTAGTTTGACACTGAAGGAGAGGACGCGTCAGTTGACACAAAAGATTAGGTGTTTTTTGAAGATCGGAAAAAATGGTGAAGCGGCGATTCGTAATGTTTGAATCGATTTTCTGACCAATGCAATTTTGGATCAGTTTGGGGTCCGCAGACCATCTTAAAAGATTTGAATCGGGGACCAATGTAACCTCAAAAATGTGGCCATGGATGTGTTACTCATTTTATGGTTGAATAAATAGTGTTACATTAGTTTGTAAGATAGCCTTAACTTTAGGCTATTTATTGTATTACAAAAGTGTCCATGCAATCAAGTGTCAACCAAAAATCTAAGTAAAAGAATAGAGCTAAATCAAATCAAACTTTAAATGCACTTTAAATAAAGTCTGATTTGATTTAGTCCCATTCATTATTTTGGTTGAGATTGAGACATGAATCCAACATATCAATTATTAATTTGTAGACAAACTGGAATTAAAGCCAGACTAAGTCAGTGGCACAGATGGAACTATCCAAGTAGCATCTCCTTCAAATTCAATATCACTAAATGTCCTTACATTTCAAAACCAACCAGAGCTTGAACCTTAGGCCTATTATTGCATAGTACATTTCAATTTTGATTTGATATAGGCCTAGTCCTATTCTTTAACTTAGATTTTTGGTTGAGATGGAGACGTGAATCCAACATATTAATTATAAACTTGAAGATTATATTTGAAATCAACCAAAGTTTGTATTCTCTATTTTTAGTTGAACCCTGGGTTGATTTGAAACAATAGCTGTTGATGACTTCGCAAATGCTATATAGACCTAAATATCATCATTTTATGATATATGACTTAAAGTATGGTCACATTTAATTTGCTGTGTTAAACATATAATTTGGGATGACTTCAATAGCAACTGTAAATCTATTTACTTATTAAGAGATCTCTCAATCATTCTCATGATAGCACATTGGTAGGTAGTCAGTGACAAATATCATAGCTAATCTGGGCTTGGTTAAAACCCTGGATGGGAGACCAAATGGATAGCTGTAGAAAGTTTAACTTTCCAGTAGGAGGTGCTAGCCAGCCTATGTATTTGTTATGATAGTGGATATAATGTTGAAGATCTGACGTTGTTTTAAATTGGCTATAATGATGACATAATCCTGTGTTGAAATTTAACCCTCAAAACAACTGTTTTTGCAAATTCTATGTCTTTTTCACGTAGATGTCACGTCACAATACGTTGATAAATTACATTGAAACAATGTTGATTCAACCAGTTTGTGCCCAGATGTCTGTGTGGCGGTTAGGTGTTGCCATAGCAACCGGCCACTGCAGTAGGCATGAGGGCACCTGTTGTGATGTCTCAGGAAAGCTAGCCGGGTGTGGATAATTGTCTGGGTAAGCGGGATACAGGAATGCTGGCTTAATTGGCGAGAGGGGACAGTGGGGGACAAAACTATTTTAATGAGTCGTTGGTCCAGATAATGACTGCATCGTAAGTCTGGAATTAGACAGGAAGTCAAAGGAATGTAGGCCACTTCAGTTCTACAGTAATCCAAACATAAGAGGACAGGAAACTGTACTAAACACAACAAGGCTCGGTGCTACATGCTTTGGGGGCCTGTGGCTTTCCCTGTTGTGTAGCAAAGAGAAAATAAGTGTTGTTTTTTGCCAAACTGGGTCTGGTTCATATTGAATTTAATATATTGAAAAGTAAGAAAAAAACATATTTTTGCATGTGCACTGAAAAATATGCAAAAACATGTTTCCGCCTGTGTTGACAATGCTGGGTCAACAGAGTAGAGAGCAGTACAAACCTCCAGAAGTGCAGCTCGAACCCCTCGCATTTGTCCTTGCATTTCAGGCACGCGGCTCCGGCACCAATCTCGTGGCCCAGGGTCATCTGCCAACAGACACAGCACATCAATGAGATTAACATACTTATACTGTCTCGGGAAATGATTTCATACAGTAGAAAGTTTCAGGCCAGGGTTTGATACACTATATATACAAAAGTATGTGGACACCCCTTCAAATTAGTGGATTCCGCTATTTCAGCCACACCCGTTATGGACAGATGTGTAAAATCAAGCACGCAGCCATGAAATCACCATAGATAAACATTGGCAGCAGAATGGACATACTGAAGAGCACAGTGACTTTCAACGTGGCACCGTCATAGGATGCCACCTTCCCAACAAGTCAGTTTACAAAATTTCTGCCCCAGTCAACTGTAAGTGCTGTTATTGTGAAGTGTAAATGTCTAGGAGCAACAACGGCTCAGCCGCGAAGTGGTAGGCCACACAAGCTCACAGAACGGGACGACCGAGTGCTAAAATCATATGTCCTCGGTTGCAACACTCACTACCGAGTTCCAAATAACTGTTTATCAATAGCTTCATGAAATGGGTTCCCATGACCGAACAGCCGCAAAACAGCCTAAATTCACCATGTGCAATCCCAAGCGTCGGCTGGAGTGGTGTAAAGCTCGGCACCATTGGACTCTGGAGCAGTGGAAAAGGGTTCTCTGGAGTGATGAATCATGCTTCACCATCTGGCAGTCTGACGGACTAATCTGGGTTTGGCAGATGCCAGGACAACGCTACCTGCCCCAATGCATAGTGCCAACTGTAAAGTTTGGTAGAGGAGGAGGAATAATGGGCTGTTTTTCATGGTTCTGGCTAGGCCCCTTTGTTCCAGTGAAGGGAAATCTTAACACTACATCATACAATGACATTCTAGCCTATTCTGTGCTTCTAACTTTGTGGCAACAGTTTAGGAAGGCCCTTTCCTGTTTCAGCATGAATGCCCCTGTGCACGAAGCGAGGTCCATACAGAAATTATTTGTTGAGATCGGTGTGGAAGAACTTCAATGGCCTGCACAGAGCCCTGACCTTAACCCCATTGAACACCTTTGGGATGAAATGGAATGCCGACCGTGA
The DNA here is from genome assembly GCF_045679555.1 of Salvelinus alpinus. NCBI lineage: Eukaryota > Metazoa > Chordata > Actinopteri > Salmoniformes > Salmonidae > Salvelinus > Salvelinus alpinus. The sequence continues at coordinate 51,331,938 of NC_092100.1, forward strand.
GCCAGACCTACAGTGGTTGCTCCACTAAAAGTTTTGCGATTATGCTGCAGGACTTAGAGGTAATTTGTGGTTTAGTACAGTACCCTGCGTCACTACTTCATTGCTCCAGCACAGAGCAACACTTTAAGGGGCATTGCACTAATAATGGCGCTGACTAGGGAAACGTTCCCGCTGTTCTTAGTGCCAGTCTGCACGTTCAAACTAAAACGATGTAACTAATAATGGCGTGAAATATGCCCCTTAGATATGAATTCGGAAGGCAGATATTATTAAATATTAAAAGCATTACACCTCTCACTAAAGGCGTCAGTCAAAAGTTATACACATTTGTAAATCCCAAACTCTAAAAGTAATTGGAAAGGTAGATACAAATTTTGTGACATTGTGGTTACAATAAAGAAAGTAAACAATATGTAAATAAGATGCAATGTTTTATTTACAGTAGTGATGGACAGCTGGTGGCATTTTGAAAACAGGTTTTCAAACACTTGTAGCCCGATTAGTAGCATAATCAAAGTGAGGACAATCGGCGATCTGCTGTATACTTATGTAAGTTGAAAGTCACTCCTTTCCAGTACTCCTCACCCCGCCTCAAACTCCACCCTTAACACAGTTATAATTCAAAAATGAGCTGTTTATCTAAAAAAAAGAAATGACATTGCGACCAAAGAGAACAGACTAAATGGACATAATTTTCATCAAGCGAGCTTCTTTCTATGGTGCTACCCGTTCCAGGGTTAGGACCATAACCACGAGAGGACTTGAAAATGAGCCGGAGCTGAGAGGATCACCAAAATTAAAGGTATTTTGGTTTCAGTACATTTTCCTAAAAACATTTTTTTTATATAGCCTATCAATGTGTAGGCATACTGTTTAATAAAATCGATAATTAAATAAAGGTTAAATAAAACAAATAAAAATTATTATTGTGTACTAAAAACATGAATGTATTTTTGCAGAGCATACAACCATGCGTGGAGATCAGTGGACAAAAGGGCTGGACAACGGTCCACACAGAAAAAACGCATGGTTGCCAAGAAAGCGGTTCGTTTTGCTAGATTCTTAAAATGTGTACGCAGCATTTGTGTGTTGGAGTCACTTTTAATTCTTAATTGATCTACCGTTTCTATCATAGGCAACTGTAATCGATGGGGGCTCAGGGCGGTACCATTCTGCTCATCTGATGAAGGTGTACATGGATCAGATTCAAACTTTGAAGACCGACATCGAGTCATTGAAAGCAGACCAGCAGAAAGAGAAACATTATCTGAGGGCAGAGATACGGGCGACAGCTGATGCATTGGTCCAGAGCCAGGCGGTATTGGCGGAGAGTCAGGCGGAGAATGACACGTTGAAGAGGGCCAGGCACACCTGTGAGCTCTGGAACTCCACCTCCGAAAGGCAGAGTCAACATACCTGGCGGGTTCATCAGGTCGTCAGTTCACCCTGACACTTCCATTCCTCTTCTGACAACAGAACTTGACCAACTGCTCACCAGGCACAGCAAGGGCCGCCCGGACCGTTATGCTGTTCTGCTATTCCAAAGATGTGTAACCGAAGCGAGATACCACGAATGGGCAGAGAATACGAACTGAGATGGATTACCATTAATACTGTGTCTCAGAAGTTTCTGACCATTACTGGTACAACCCGAAAAAGCATTAAAGTCAGAGTTAATGAGTACTTGAGGTCACCGAGAAAGTCTGGATATGGCCTGCTCTCTCTTATGTAAGGAATTGGGCACTTTCCCATGTTTACTACAGTATGTACTGTAGGCTATGTTTACTTGTCAGACTGCACAGTAGCCTAACAAACAAATGCAGGTGGCTGATATCTTCAAAATGCTTTATTATTCAAATGTAAAAGCATATACTGTACAGTACAGTATTTCTTCATCAGCATCTTTATGCTTTTGTTAATAAAATACTGATAAAAATACTCTTTCAAAAGGCAGATGTTAATTTAGTTATGGATCCATAACGAATTACTATGAGAATAAATATCACTGAATTACAGAAGTATTGGAACAAAGTTGTCTAATGAAGGTAAACAAATTGTTGCTTACTGGAAAATACTCTTTCAAACACACACGGTCACGTTGTACTGCGCCATTATGGCTATTAGCTGGACAATAGAATTGCCTAGGAGGGTAGGGGGAGAATTCTATCGTCAAATGTATTTCTTAGTTAGGTTGGCTGTATCACAACCGGCCGTGATTGGTTGTAATTTCAGTTTAATCCACCAGAAAAGACAAAACAAATAATACAACAAAAAGTGTTATTATTATTATTATGTATCACATCCAACCCATGACTGGGATTCCCACAACTGGCCCAGCGTTTCTCTCCCTCTAAAAACAGAAATAAATGTTTTGGCCTTTACAAATATTATATTGACCTTTATTCATATTACAATCGCTCACTTTTGTTTTTTTGAAAACGGAATAACCTCCAAAATATCTTTATATATTATCAAGTTGATGGCACGGTCATATAGCTGAGTGACTCACTTATTCATGGCTTTGGATCAAAATAAATAAGTACCAACATTCTTTCTGATAGTCTTTAATAAAGAAATGTTTTGGTCATCCTGACCTGGACATCATGTAAAGACTAGTATAATAGCCCATTATGGGCTGTTAGCAGGACAATATACCTTTACCAACACCTCTCTGTATTTTGATACTTTGTGGATGGGGCCTCTCGATTGGCGAACCAGTCTAAGACACTGCGTTGCAGTGCAAAATGCGTTGCTACAGATGCAGGTTCGATACCCGTGCCGGCCGCCACCGGGAAACCCATATGTAATCATTGGAAGAAAAAAATAATCTGATATACTGTAGGCCTACCGTAGGCGACATGAGGCTCACTAATGTGGTGTAGATCTTATTTATTTAAATAGCATATTGAAGTTAGAAGTAATAGGATTTAAAGCAATAGCCTATTTGAAGCAATGCTGTGGTCAACTATTTTATCAACGTTTCGCGCTGCTCTAAGACAAGCATGGGGACTGGTCTTGATAAATCAATGAGATTTTTATTTTCACTGAATCTCCGTTTGGGTATTGGCTAGTAGGGTGTGGAAATGTTATGCTATTAGTACTGTAGCCTACTCCCGACCGTCACGTTGTACATCGCCATATTTTCCGTTCCATCCTAACGGAAACCCTGAGGGTTTTTCGTTTTTCTTGGAATAGAAACACCATAATATTAATCAAATTAATTAAGCCACTATTGAAGGTTATCAAATGCTTCTCAAAGATGCCCTCTGGTGGTCAAACTAGCACTAACTAGCTTTAATGGTTACAATGCCTGACACTTAAGTAACATGCCATAGAATTCTGCGGCACCATGCAAGCTGTGCTGTAGTATGCTGCAACTTTTAAAGGACGAACCGCTGTAATCGCCCAACATCAGTGTCCAACCTCACTAATGCTCTTGTGGCTGAATCGAAACAAATCCCCGCAGCAATGTTCCAAGATCTAGTGGAAAGCCATCCCAGAAGAGTGGAGGCTGTTATAGCAGCAAAGGGGAGACCAACTCCATATTAATGCCCATGATTTTGGAATGAGATGTTCAACGAGGTGTACACATACTTTTGGTCATGTAGTGTATTTACTGTAGTTCATATGGTGGAGTCAGTACTTACTTAGGCCTAGTTGTTTTGGAGTGGCCTCTTTAAATACCCTAGTTAGCAGAATCTACAATGTTCTGTTAAGCCGGGTGTACACTACACAATTTTGGCCCCGATTTAGCTGTCCCAGACAAGTTTTTTAGATCAGAGACAAAATCCACATGTCGTTTCCTCAGGGCGTGTGGCCGTCACCAACATTTGTTTAATGTGACCGGGTCAGAGATGCAATCTACCAATCCCGTCTTTGAGCAGTCCGACGTCCCAATATTTTCAAACATGTTTGATTTTATTGGCACAAAATCTGCAATGATCTTCTAGTGTGAGATGTGCAATGAAACGTTTTGAGAAAGGTGATCAACATTAGCCAATGAGAGCTCAGCAGAGAAGAAGCCAGTGAGATGATGACGTTGTTTCGCATCACCCGGAATGTGTAGACGATCGAGCAGGAGCGATGACTACTACTAGCATACGTTTGTACTTGCCTTTCACCAAAGCCAAAGTGTCAAATCGTTACATCTCTGAATTTCACAAGCAATGTTATTCAAGCTAGATATTTCAACTCTTTATGGCAGGTGTGAATGTGTTACTGAAAACGTCAAGGAGGCTGCTTTTTTTCTAGCTACGTTAACGATCTAATCGCATCATTGTTTTCGCGAGACTGCGGGGTGGTATGGAGAATCCTCACGACCAAGTGAAGAATCTAGTAGCGGGTGACACACCGTCTCTGCCATATTGTTTAGTGTGCGTACCACTACATTGGCAAGACAAACAACTACAGGAAAGATGGTTGTTTAAGGTGAGAGGCTCAGAGATGTTAGGATTTTGAAAGTCGTGTAGTGTACAACCCGGCATTACTGTACAGCTTGACATTTGCGTGTAAACATGCCTAACAGAGATGTGAGAGGGAAAACATCTTACTAAATTCAAATACGGAATCTGATGTCCCATTAATCCCTAAACTCCCCCTTGGATATATTCCAGATTTGATACTTCAAGCAACATATAAAGCCGACTTCTCAACCATCTGCATGCATTCTCTTCTTCTACTTCCTTTACTTCAGTGCCTATTTTGGTCAAATATAAAGCAGCTCTAAAATTCTGTCTTGCTACCTTTTCGAATCAAACCAGGCTCACTAGACTAGGTCTGCGTCTCAAATTGCACCATACTCCCTATATAGTGTGCAACTTTTGACCAGGGCCCATAGGGAATAGAGTGCCATTTGCGATGCGTGCCGAGGCTAATTCCAGAGTTTGTAGTCACAGCCCATACTGTAGCACTCTTTCCTCCCTCACATTCGCATCATTCAGTCCTGCCTCACTTCTCAGACGGACTTCAAACACCAGTGTTGTCTGTCTTGCCCCGTCAACGCTGTCTGCGCCCTTATATGGTCAAGTATTCCACGATGCTGAGAGCCCCTCAGGACTCCAGCACACACTGCTGTTTGGAGAAGCTGTTTTTTTTGGCTCAGGAGGAGCACTAAATGTGAAGCAGTGAGCCCCTCTCGGCCTCGGGGAATGTGCAGCCGGCATGTACACAGAGGAACGCAAAACTAAAGCCAGACTAGAGCATGACTCAGTAAATAATATTTACGTTAACTATCAACTCCCTCTTCTCCACTTATCAACAATAGACGTGTTTCCAACTATATCTGTCTAGGTTAATAACGAACGGGGAGAATAGCCAGAGATGGTCTACAATGTAACGGCTTTGGTCTAGATATTGGTCTGAGCCAGCCATGAGTCTCTCCAAAGTGTCCAGCTCATTGTTTCTGTATTCAACAGAATATCCAGCTGACGGTTCATCACTTCTGAAAATATAAATATTTGTGAATTGTTTCCTTAAACCACTTGGGAACACCATAGAATCCTTGCCATTTTGGGCTGGGTTGAGTCAGTGGCCATTTGTTTTGCAAACTCCATCTCATGTGCAGTTCAGAAATACTGCTGACCAAACAACAGTGCTAAGTCCCTGCTCAGTTGAATTAAAGGGTAACTCAATTTTTTCACAGACCTCAAAAGTGGTCTCCTGGTGTGGTTTAACCAATTTTGTTATTTTTCTATTAAAGTGTTACTTTGAGAGCGAAAACCTGTGAATTTATTACTCAGTTGGCAATCTCATTTATCTATTTCAATAGTAGGCCTACAATTAGCCTACTTGCACAGTACAACTTGCAGTACAGCTTGGGCTGACCTGCAGGTGAAAGACCAATTTGAGATTGATCATTTTAGGTCATTCAAAGTGTATGTCACTCTTTTTCATATACTTTTTCACACAGGGCAACTTTCTTTCGCCGGGCGGGCCATTTGGGAAATGTTGGGCAGAATTTGAGTATGCCCACTTCTCCAGGCACCAATAATGTTCACCCAATTGAAGTTAAGGTTAGGTGAGGGTTAAGGTTAGGGACATGCCAAGGAACCTGGATTGCACTAACCGAGGCGCAATCCCTTTGTACAAGAGCTTGGACCTTGATGACAGCTGACAGACAGGCTGTCTGGAATCATAAAGCCCCCCCCCCACCCCACCAGACTTGACAGCAGACATGAATCCCCTTGAGTGGAGAAGAGCTCTGTTTGTCTTAACAACAGTTATCATAGTCGTGCTATTTAAATGATGATGCATGTGACTCAGTGTGTGGATGATGGGTTTTTTTGTGTAAAAAAATATGCTGCATTGTTCTCTGCTGCAGCAGGCAGCTAATGGAGATTGTGGTATCGCTGCTGAGTGTTTGCGAGTGGAAGATAGTAATTGGCATTCCGAGGCTTTTCGGTGAGCAGGCTCATTTGGCTCCGTTCACTTAAAAGAGTCGGCTCATTTTGCTCCCAAACTGCTCTTCGTTCAAAATGCAAAAAAATCGACATAGAACCATGATTTTTTAGAACAACCTAGAACCAATTTGCAATGTAAAGACAAAAAGTAGGCTACAATTATGTCAGATCATGAAATACGTGTTCAAATGCATGTTAACCTGGTCAAATTATTAGCTCACCTGCAAAAAGAAAAGTGTTTATTTTTAAGCACAGAATCTACGGGCTCTCCCCACTAAGTATTGTTTCTGCAGTGAGGATTCAAGCTCTTAGAGAATTCGTTTGTAATTTATCTGCAGATAATCGTTGTTTTGAAAAGCAGTAGCAGCAGTATGCAAATCAGGGAGCCAAATGAACGGCTGTTTCACCGATACAAAAGATCCGTTCAAAAAGAGCCGTTCCCATCACTAGTGTGAGACAGGACAGAACGTCTGTCCTCCTTTAAACATGAAAATATTGTGAAAAGGGTAGTCTACCAACGAAGCGAATAATGTCAATGCATATTAAGACAACCCCGGGTTTGTTATTTTTGTATGTCATAACTAACACAAAGAAAGATGTGAAAGGTTATATAGCTCATACTAATCTATTTTTTTAAGTATCAAAAGCAGTCTGTAGCTGGCTACACATTGACAGGACTAGACAGGCACCTTCCTTGCTGACTTTGCTACCTGGTAGGATACACCTTTTAGGGCGTTATGTCTTATCTGGAACTATACAAGCATGAAGACTTACCTTCTTTATTTCCTTTTCTACCTCCATTTTCAATTCCCCTCCGTATGTTGTTTGAGTCCCGCCGTAACTTGCAAATAAACACCAAAAACTTGGACTGACTTTACGTTGACACCAATCTTTAGAAACAAAAATGAGAGTTTATCGATTTTACTCGCCCACCACTTCTTCAAGCACAGCTGTCCCGTTCATTGCATTGATGGGATTCGTATAATCTGTCCCGGGTAGGCGTTTTTGCACCGGGTGAAAATTAATCACATTCTTTTTGGAACAGGGCTGCAGTTGCAACATGGTCTCATAGCATTTCGTATTATTCTGTACATAACTCTGACTCACTAGCTATTTAGTATGATATGTTATGTTTGGTATGGTTAAATACAGTGCATTAGGAAGGTATTCAGACCCCTTCCCATTTTCCCCATTTTGTTATGTTACAGCCTTATTCAAAAATGTATTAAATAAAAATCCTCATCAATCTACACACAACACCCTATAATGACAAAGCAAAAACTATTTTTTGCAAAATACTTTACATGAGCATTCAAACCGAAATTCAGCTCAGGTTCATCCTGTTTCCGTTGATCATGCTTGAGACGTTTCTTCAACTTGATTGGAATCCAGCTGTGCTAAATTAAATTGATTGGACATGATTCGGAAAGGCACACACCTGTCTATATAAGGTCCCACAGGTGACAGTGCATGTCAGATAAAAAACCAAGCCATGAGGTCGAAGGAATTGTCCGTAGAGCTCCGAGGCAGGATCGTGTCGAGGCATAGATATGGGGAAAGGTACCAAAAAAATGTCTGCAGAATTGAAGGTCACCAAGAACACAGTGGCCCCCATCATTCTTAAGTGGAATACGTTTGGAACCACCAAGGCTCTTCCTAGAGTTGGCCGCCTGGCCAAACTGAGCAATCGGGGGAGAAGGGCCTTGGTCAGGGAGGTGACCAAGAACCCGATGGTCGCTCTGACAGAGCTCCGGATTTCCTCTGTGGAGATGGGAGAACATTCCAGAAGGACAACCATCTCTGCAGCACTCCACCTATCAGGCCTTTGTTGTAGAATGGGCAGACGGAAGCCACTACTAAATAAAATAAACATGATAGCCCGCTTGGAGTTTGTGAAAAGGCACCTAAAGGACTCTGAGATCATGAGAAACAAGATTCACTGGTCTGATGAAACCAAGATTGAACTCTTTGGCCTGAATGCCAAGCGTCACATCTGGAGGAAACCTGGCACCATGTTTATCAGTGGCAGGGACTGGGAGACTAGTCAGGATCGAGGGAAAGAAGAACTGAGCAAAGTACAGAGAGATCCTTGATGAAAACCTGCTCCAGAGCGCTTAGGACCTCAGACTGGGTGAAGGTTCACCTTCCAGCAGGATAAACACCCGACGCACACAGCCAATGCAAGAATTGAATGTCCTTGATTGGCGAAGCCAGAGCCCGTACTTGAACCCTATCGAACATCTCTGGAGAGACCTGAAAATAGCTGTGCAGCGACGCTCCATATCCAACCTGACAGAGTTTGAGAGGATCTGCAGAGAAGAATAGAAGAAACTCTCCAAATACAGGTGTGCCAAGCTTTTAGCGTATGGCCCAAGAAGACTCGAGGCTGTAAATGCTGCCAAAGGTGCGTTAACAAAGTACTGAGTAAAGGGTCTGAATACTTATGTAAATGTGATATTTCCATTTTAAATTTAATACATTTGCAAAAATTTCTAAAAACCTGTTTTTGCTTTGTCATTATGGGGTATTGTGTGTGTAGATTGATGAGGGGGAAAAAATGATTTAATACATTTAAGAATAAGACTGTAACGTAACTAAGTGTGTAAAAAGTCAATGGGTTTGAATACTTTCCGAATGCACTGTAAGACAGATGGTTACTTGGCAAAAAAACAAAAGGATGGTGGTTTGTCAGAGTGGGTAGATGGATGGGCACATAACGCAAACATCTAAAAACCCAAAGGTTGTGAGTGTGAATGTCATCACGGACAACTTTAGCATTTTACCTAATTAGCAACTTTTCAAAAACTTGCTACTTTTTAGCTATTTTTCAACAATTTAGCATGTTAGCTAACCCTTCCCCTAACCTTAACCCTTTTAGCTAACCCTTTAACCTTAACCCTTTAACCTAACTCCTAAACTTAATCTTAACCCTAGCCTAGCTAACGTTAGAGAGCTAGATAACATTAGCCACCTAGCTAAGAATTTGTGACGCATCATAAACATTTAGAAAATTCCTAACTTATTGTATGTTTTGAAAAATCGTAACATATAATACGATTTGTAATTTGTAACATATCATACGAAATGAGTGATGGACATCCACAAATTAATACATACCATATGAAATGTAACATCATACTATTTGGAGGGTCTCAGATTTCAGTACAAAATACTACTAAATGCTCTGACCAGGTTGGCCTCCCAGGTGTGAGCCAGGTTCCCAGTTCAAATCCCATTGCAAAGTCGGTTTAAAACAAAAGTGACACAATTACCGTGGTAGAAAAGTACCTAATTGTCATACTTGAGTAAAAGTAAAGATAAGTTAATAGAAAATGACTCAAGTGAAAGTCACCCTGTAAAATACTACTCGAGTAAAAGTCTAAAACCATTTGGTTGTAAACATACTTAAGTATCAAAAGTAAATGTAATTGATAAAATGTACTTAACTAACAAAAGTATAAATAATTTCTAATTCCTTATATTAAGCAAACCAGACGTCACCATTTTCTTGTTTTTTATTTATTTACGGATAGGCAGGGGCACACTCGAACACTCAGACATAATTTACAAATGACGCATTTGTGTTTAGTGATTCTGCTAGATCAGAAGCAGTAGGATGACCAGGGATATTGTCTTGATTAGTGCATGAATTGGACCATTTTCCTGTCCTGCTAAGCATTCAAAATGTAACGAGTACATTTAGGTGTTGTAACGGCTTTCGTTGGTGGAAGGAGAGGAGGACCAACATGCAGCTTGGTACGTATCCATAATATCATTTAATCGAGAATGAATACAAAAGAACAAGAGAATAAATGAAAACCGAAACAGTAGCGTATGGTACTAACACAGGAAACAATCACCCACAAAACACAATAGAAAACAGGCTACCTAAATATGGCTCCCAATCAGAGACAACGATAGACAGCTGCCTCTGATTGGGAACCACACCAGCCCAAACACAGAAATAGACAACCTAGACATACAACATAGAATGCCCACCCACATCACACCCTGACCAAACAAAACATAGAAACATACAAAGCAATCTATGGTCAGGGCGTGACAGGTGTCAGGGAAAATGTATTGAGTAAAAAGTACATTATTTTCTTTAGGAATGTAGTGAAGTAAAAGTAGTCAAAAATAAAAAATAGTAAAGTACAGATACCAAACAAAACTACTTAAGTAGTACTTGAAAGTATTTTACTTAAGTACTTTACACAACTGCACAATTAAGCATGTGGAGTAATGAGTAGGATTCTGTTTTCACATGCAAAAGTGATGACTTTTGCTAAAAATGCTTAATCTGCCTTCCCAATAAAAAGTAGTTAGAAAATTAAACAAAATCTTTTTTTATGGAAAAAAAAAATTGTTTCTGGATGATGCACCATGCTGCCTTGTTGACAAAATGACTGAGCGGTTCAGATTAGCCAACTGTTCGATTTGAGAAGTGCGTTTCTCCCTCACCACTCATAGACCAGTGCAACACGGTTCAGCGTAATCAAATCTGCCCACTGTTACTTTGAAAGACATCAGCTATCTATTTATTTAACCTTTGTTTAGCTAGGCAAGTCAGTTAAGAACACATTCTTATTTACTATGACAGCCTACCCCAGCCAAACCCTAACCCGGATGACGCTGGGCCAATTGTGCGCCGCCCTATGGGACTCCCAATCACGGCTGGTTGTGATACAGCCTGGATTCAAACTAGGGTCTGTAGTGACGCCTCTAGCACTGAGATGCAGTGCCTTAGGACGCTGCGCCACTCGGGAGTCTACAGTTCCCCAACTCTGGATCAATAGGAATTGAGTGAGCAACCAATAAAGTACAGGACAGCCAATCACCATTTAGCGAAGGGGGCCTCCTCAACAATGAAAATAAAATGAATGAACCTGTAAATTACAGTAGACCATTTAACTTTGAGAACATTTCAATATTTTTTGTTGGCTGTTGCTGCATTATCTATTAGGTTCTGGTGTGGTGAAGCAAATATTATAGGCATTTTTTTGTGTGTTTACAGTCAATTTACATATGTTGAATCAAAATGTCCTTTTATAGGCTTATATAAAAATAATTAAGATTAGACAATAAATATTGACAATAATATTCATATTTTGTATGGGATATTATCATATGCCAGACAGAGGAGCAGCAACTTTTTGGCATATCAAATTGATTAAATGTATCTGTCATGTGCAACACATTTCACATGTGTTATGGAGATGAACAATATGTCTGCCACACAGCTGATTCATAGACCCTCTTGGGCTGATTGGGTGAGTCTTGATACAGTCATGTACAGCTGTATTTACTATATGTCCTCCATTCCCTATCTAAAGCCCACACATACTGCGACTTGTTTTCATTATCATGCAGATGCAGGAAGTGTGTAGTAATCATTTGGTTAAAGACTTCCTGCCTGTGCATTTGCTTTGCTGTCCTTTTCAAAGGAAGCATTGGGTGTTTCACAACTTGTGACCTTGTGTGACTGTGCTACCAACAAACAGTAAGCGGGTACCTTGGTAACTGTATAAAAAAAACGTTAACAGTAATCATCATTTGAGGATTTTTAAGTTTATGACTTTAGTGACCCGAGTGAATTCAGTGAAAAATGTAGAATGTTGCAAATAGAGCAAACACAACATACTAAAGTTTTGTGTTTTGTGTTGTGGATATGTGGTAGTAGAGTAGGGGCCTGAGGGCAGACACTTAATATGTTGTTAAATCTGTTGTTAATGTATTGTAATGTATAACTGCCTTACTTTTGCTGGACTCCAGGAGAGTAGCTGCATGGAGGGCCATAATAAATACAAATACAACATAGAGTTGCACATTCAGATCCCTGTTCTACAAGACAGACTGTATATACATCTATATCTGGAGAAAAAAAAAATCTTTACTCTGTCATTGTTGTTTTCAGCTTGATTGCATAAGACAAACTGCAGTCACCCTTTTTATAACATGCACCATGTAGGAGACTGGAAGTACATACCGATTTCATTTCAAATGACCTGGGGCCTAATTTATAACTGTTGCGTAAATTCCACTCAAAATATCTGAGTGCACTATTTCTGAAGAGACTGCGCACTTACAAAAATATTGAGATTTATAAACTTAGCGCACGCCATACATACCCATGTGTCCCCTTTATACTTTATATATCAGATCCGTCCTGAAACTGTGCGAGTGTGAACGAGCATTAAAACTCAACCTGAAAAACACCCATCTTTCACTTTTTATGGTGACAATAATGCCCTTATTTGCTGTATATTTTGGATGTATTCGAATTAGGCCGAGGCAGTGTTCTAAAGGAAATTAGCAATGGCGAACTCGATCAAATGTCTTTGTAGGTGATGGCAGAATGTTAAACTTTTGCAGTGACATTTGCTGTAGGCCTAGGCTATCTGACAGACAAAAAGTTTAGAAAAGACAACAACAATTGCAAATTGCTGTGGACCTGTAAAAATACAGTTTGAATTTAAAGGGGCCTTTACTTTTTATCTAACCTATGCTGCACTGCCTGAATTCTGAGACATTGTCTACTTACAGTGATTGTCTACTACACACTTCAATGCAAAAGGTAATATGTCTGTTCAGCTAAATAGGAATGGCACAGTTCAGATCACACAAGATCAAGCACACACAAAATAAATGTCCTGTTTTAAAAAAATATATATATATTTTGAAAGTCATCTTTCATGGACAAGCTATAAGTCAATTATTGATGAGAAGAGCTGGAAACACATCAGATGGCTTGTTACATCTGCTCCTGCCACACCCTCAACTTCTCATCCTGTGTCTCCCTAACCTGCTGCCACTCCACCAGTGCTCTCTCCCTCTCTCTCTCTGTGTGTGTATGTGATTGTGTGAGTGGAGACAGGTGTGCTGGAGGCAGAGCAGATCCCCACCAGCTGCAACCTGTTCCACAATCAAGGCCTCTATAAATACTCAGCCCCGTCGCTTCCACGCTGCCAGCTCGTAGCCTTTGCTCATTCCGTCCGCGCTGACTCTGGTCCCTGTCTCCAGTCCCTTGTCTCGTTAATTCTGCTTCCCTTCCCTGGACCCCCGCTCTACTGCCTCCTTGGATTCCGCTCCAGACCTGCTTACCCTGCCCCTACTCCCTTTGCCCCAGACTCAGTTCCTGGTTCCATGCTACCCACCTGAGCGTCCTCTGGCCTGCACCCGCCCCCTCAATAAATACCTTAGTTACCTTATCTCTGTCTCCTCGTCTGAGTCTGCATTTGGGTTCACCTGCTCCGCCCCGCGTAACAGTACGAACTGTAGATATAAACCCAGCTGACTTAGATCCTCTCCACCAAACCCTTGCCGGCCAAGGAGCCCTGCTCGAGCAACATGACCAAGCCCAGAAAACCCTTCTGGAGCACGTCAAGGAGTTTTCATGGAAACTTTCTAACCTGAAGGGTCGAACCTTCGCCCAGAGCTTGCAACCAGCCCCTAGTCCTTCTCCTCCGCCCCGTGTGCAGTTTGTTCCGGCTCCTGAGCGTTATGATAGTAACCTTGGAGCTTGCAGAGCTTTTTTTGTACAATGTTCACTAGTATTCAAGCAACAGCCCTACTCTTATGCTAGCGAAAGGGCCAAGATTTCACTCCTGATTGCAGCACTTTCCTGGGCCACAGCGGTATGGGAGAAACAGTCCCCCATCTGCTTCTCCTACTCCAGCTTTACAGAGGAGATGAAGAGAGTCTTCGACCACCCTGTCTGCGGTAAGGATGCCCTAAATGACTCCTGTCCCTCCGTCAAGGCTCCCAAAGTGTCGATGAAATGGCAATTGAGTTTCGCACCCTCGCCGCTGAGAGCGACTGAAATGAGGAGGCGCTCTCACTGAGACTATCTAGGATTAGTTGGTGTCCAGGGATGAGCCTGATGGACTCGATGAGTTCATCTCTCTTGCCATCCTCATCGACAACCGTCTCCGTGCATGCCCCATAACAACATCTGCTTCCTTGCCTTGTTCTCCTTCCCCGACTGCCTCCCTTCTCAAGTCTCTTCCTGAACCTGAACCGATGCGTTTCGGCCAGGCTCGTCTCTCTCCAGAGGAGAGGCAGCGGTGAATCAGCACTAGGAGCTGCCTTTACTGTGGCCAGGTTGGTTACTTTGTCTCCCCTTGCTCCCTGCGTCCAGCAAAACAGGTGGCTCGGCAGCAGTGGGGGATATACTGTGGAGCCAAATCGCCTGCCCCTCTCCCCCCAGACCCCTGCTTGACGGCACACTCGTGTGGCAGAGCTAGGCTTTTCCTCTGCCTGCCCTCATCGACTCGGGCGCCGACCAGTGTTTCCTGGACCGTGGTGTCGTTAACCAGTTGGTCCTGGACACTGTTCCACTCGATTCCCCCCTCGATGCCAACGCTCTCAACGGACAGCTCCTCGCCCGTGTCTGTTAGAGAACCATCCCTGTCATCCTGCGTCTCTCTGGAAACCACCAGGAAAGGATGAGTTTCCTCATAATCAACTGCCCTCACTCTCCCCTGGTTCGTGGCCATCCATAGTTAAAGCTGCACAACCCACAGATCGACTGGACTGCCGGAAAGGTAAACCACTTGGAGTTCATTTTGTCCCTCAGATTGTCTACATTCTGCCCTTGCCCCTGCCTTGTCTGTGCACCAGTCCATTACAGATCCTCCGGACCTGTCATCAGTTCCTCTCGAGTATCACGATCCTGTGTTCAGCAAGCACCATGCCCTGTCTCTGCCGCCTGCTCGGAAGTACGAATGCGCCATTGACTTCAGCCTGGAGCTCCTCTCCCCAGTATCTGGTTGTATAACCTCGCTCGCCCCGAGCACGAGGCTATGTAGAGGTGCACCCTCTAACCTGAAGCAGCTACAGCGTTTCCTGGGGTTTGCCAATTTATACAGATGTTTCATCCGCAACTACAGCCATCTGGCAGCACCTCTAACCACTCTCACCTCCACTCGGTTCCACTGGACCCCTGAGACAGAGAAAGCATTCCTGGAACTCAAGCGCGCCGCTTCACTTCTGGTCCTCACTCAGCCAGACTCAGAACTCAAGTTCACCGTGGAGGTGGACGCCTCTGACACCGGGGTAGGTGCTGTTCTGTCTCAACGTTCCCCCTCTGATCAGAAGCTCCACCCATGTGCATTATTTTCCCGTAAGCTCTCACCTGCAGAGAAAAATGTTGATATCGGTAACCGGGAACTCCTGGCATTAAGCTGGCTCTTGAGGAATGGTGTAACTGGCTGGGTGGTTTTGCAGAAATGTGGATAAAACTTAGCTCAATCACAGGCCAAATCAAAGCTTAGCCTACCATGTAAGATGTTTGTTATTTAGTGAAAACAATGTATAAAATGAAATTCTTGATTTTCTGGGCTGTGAATCGATAATGTCATAGGCCAACAAATAACATATCCTTATCATCTGTGGAGTTTTCGCTTTCACCACATATCAACGCTGTTCAAGATTCATATAGTTTTCACTTCTCCACACTAACGGACCATGAGTCGCAGCCATCTGGAAATATGCTCGTGGGAGTTACCTGCCCTTTTATGGCCGCATGCCCAGCCCATTTAATCCTTACCATTGTGTCGCTGAGTTGTCATAATGCTTTAGAAAATGTACATCATCTAGGGGCGCCGGAAAACACAATGTAAGTAACCTAATGTATGTCCCTCTTACTGCCCTGAATGCCTCTGCTGATCCTACAGCTATTGTATGCAGTAATCATGTGCCTATAAAGCAGAGTTATACTGTTAGCACTAAGACAGTGTGCCCTAGCAGAAAGTCCACCGTGTGCAGCTCACCCTGCACTAACGTAAATAACCGGAGCATGTCCACCTCTGTTTTTATTACTTTACTGGGAAGCTTAGCAATCAGGCATCACAGAAAAGTGCTAACAAATAGCCCACATTAACATATGTAGCTTAAGAAACAAGCTTCATGAAATCAATGATTTGCTAGTACGGATGACATTCATATTCTGACAATCTCTGAAACTCACTTAGATTATACCTTTGATGATACAATGGTAACAATACATGGTTATAAGATTTACAGAAATGCCTAATGTGGAGGTGTGGATGTTTATATTCAGAACCACATTCCTGTAAAGCTTACAGAGGATCTCATGTTAATACTGCTGAAGTAATAGGGCTGCTGCTATAGACCACCAACTGCTAACAGTCAGTATATGGATAACGTGTGAAATGCTTGATAATGTATGTGATATCAACAGAGAGGTATATTTTCTGGGTGATTTAAATATTGACTGGCTTTCATCATGCTGCCCACTCAAGAGGAAGCTTCAAACTGTAACTAGTGCCTGCAACCTGGTTCAGGTTATCAATCAATCTACCAGGATAGTTACAAACAGCACAGAAATGAAATCATCAACATGTATTGGTCACATCTTTACTAATGCTGCAGAAATGAGCTTGAAAGCAGTATCTAAATCCATTGGATGTAGTGATGACAATATAGTAGTCAAATCTAGGAAAACCAAAGATCCAAAGGCTGGGCCTAATTAGACAACAGGTGTAGACTAACAGTGAAATGCTTACTTACGGGTCATTTTCCATCAATGCAGAGTTAAAGATGAGGTAAAAAAAGAAATAGTGACACTAGGAATAACTACACAGTGAATAACTAATAAAAATACACATTTAAAATAACAGGGCTATATACAGGAAGTACAAGTACCGAGTCGATGTGCAGGGGTATTAGGTAATTGAGGTAGGTATGTACAACACATATAGGTAGGGGTAAAGTGACTAGGCAACAGGCTAGATAACAGTTGCAGCAGCATACATGGTGAGTGTGAAATGGTGTGTGTGTGTGTGTGTGCGTCGGTATGCATGTGTGTGCATGTTATGTGTGTGTGTTTGTATGTATGTATGTAGTGTGTGTGTGTTGTGCATCCACACACATCCAGACTGAATGTTTGTGTGTCTGTGTGGCGTCAGTATTCATGTGTGTGCATGGTGTGTGTGTGTGTGTGTGTGTGTGTGTGTGTGTGTGTGTGTGTGTGTGTGTGTGTGTGTTGTGCATCCACACACATCCAGACTGAAAGTTTGTGTGTCTGTGTGGCGTCAGTATTCATGTGTGTGCATGTTATGTGTGTGTGTGTGTGTGTGTGTGTGTTGTGCATCCACACACATCCAGACTGAAAGTTTGTGTGTCTGTGTGGCGTCAGTATTCATGTGTGTGCATGTTCTGTGTGTGTGTGTGTGTTGTGCATCCACACACATCCAGCTGGCAAAGAAGAGAGGAGAGGAACATGCAGATTAATTTAAAGCAAAACAAGGGAAAAGAGAAAATGGAGTGAACATTTATTATGAGACGAGGAATAAGTGAACTCAATGACTTACATCGAATAGCATTATGTTTTCTAATTGTTTAAGGTTGATTGTGTTTGATTGTGTTTATAAACTGAACAAAAATATAAACGCAACAATTTTAATGATTATACTGAGTTACAGTTCATATAAGATAATCAGTCAATTTAAATAAATTAGGCCCTAATCTATGGATTTCACATGACTGGAAAGGCGCAGCCTTGGGTGGGGCTGGGAGGGCATATGTCCACCCACTAGGGAGCCAGGCCCAGCCAATCAGAATGAGTTTTTCCCCACAAAAGGGCTTTATTACAGACAGAAATACTCCTGTTTCATCAGCTGTCCGGGTGGCTGGTGTCAGATGATCCTGCAGATGAAGAAGCCGGAAGAGGAGGTCCTTGGCTGTCGTGGTTACATGTGGTTTGCGGTTGTGACGCCAGTTGGACGTACTGCAAAATTCTCTAAAATGACATTGGAGGTGGCATATGGTAGAGAAATTAACATTCAATTCTCTGACAACAGCTTTGGTGGACATTCCTCCAATCAGCATATAAATTTGACTTTCCCTCAAAACTTGAGATATCAGTGGCATTGTGCTGTTGGACCTTTTATTGTCCCCAGCACAAGGTGCACCTGTGTAATGATCATGCTGTTTAATCAGCTTCTTGATATGCCACACCTATAAGGGCACAAGGTTAGACCCAGATGCAGACACAGGAGGCAGATGGTTAGAGTCTTTGTTTATTAATATCCAAAAGGAGTATGAAAGAGAATGGTCATGGACAGGCAAAAGGTCAAAATCAGATTCTTTGTCCAAGAGGTAAAGAGTGGCAGACAGGCTCAATGTCAGGGCAGGCAGGCGGGTACAGAGTCCAGAAAGGCAAGGGTCAAAAGCGGGAAGACTAGAAAAAGAGAATAGAAAACAGGAGCACGGTAAAAACCACGCTGGTTGACTTGAAAACATACAAGACGAACTTGCACGGAGAGACAGGAAACACAGGGATAAATACACTGGGGAAAATAAGCGACACCTGGAGGGGGTGAAGACAATCACAAGAACAGGTGAAACAGATCCGAGCGTGACACATGTCTGGTGGATGGATTATCTTGGCAAAAGAGGAATGCTCTCTAAATCAAATCAAGTTTATTTTATATAGCCCTTCGTACATCAGCTAATATCTCGAAGTGCTGTACAGAAACCCAGCCTAAAACCCCAAACAGCAAGCAATGCAGGTGTAGAAGCACGGTGGCTGGGAAAAACTCCCTAGAAAGGCCAAAACCTAGGAAGAAACCTAGAGAGGAACCAGGCTATGAGGGGTGGCTAGTCCTCTTCTGGCTGTGCCGGGTGGAGATTATAACAGAACATGGCCAAGATGTTCAAAATGTTCATAAATGACCAGCATGGTCAAATAATAATCAGGAATAAATGTCAGTTGGCTTTTCATAGCCGATCATTAAGAGTTGGAAACAGCAGGTCTGGGACAGGTAGCACGTCCGGTGGACAGGTCAGGGTTCCATAACCGCAGGCAGAACAGTTGAAACTGGAACAGCAGCAAGGCCAGGTGGACTGGGGACACCAAGGAGTCATCATGCCCGGTCGTCCTGACGCATGGTCCTAGGGCTCAGGTCCTCCGAGAGAGAGAAAGAAAGAGAGAAGGAGAGAATTAGAGAGAGCATACTTAAATTCACACAGGACACTGGATAAGACAGGAGAAGTACTCCAGATATAACCAACTGACCCTAGCCCCACGACACATAAACTACTGCAGCATAAATACTGGAGGCTGAGACAGGAGGGGTCAGGAGACACTGTGGCCCCATCCGATGATACCCCCGGACAGGGCCAAACAGGAAGGATATAAGCCCACCCACTTTGCCAAAGCACAGCCCCCACACCACTAGAGGGATATCTTCAACCACCAACCTACAATCCTGAGACAAGGCCGAGTATAGCCCACAAAGATCTCCACCACAGCACAAACCAAGGGGGGGCGCCAACCCAGACAGGAAGATCACGTCAGTAACTCAACCCACTCAAGTGACGCACCCCTCCTAGCGTCCCTAGGAGGGGTGCGTCACTTGAGTGGGTTGAGTTACTGACGTGATCTTCCTGTCTGGGTTAGGAAGGATCTGATTAGCTGGCAGGATGAAACCATAGCGACCGGTGTCTCTCAGCTCAAAGGTGTAGGAGTACTTGACGCCCTGGTTGTAGGTCCAATCAATGGTACCACCACTAGCCTGATCTGGAATTGACAAGTAAAAAGGGAATTGACAATAGTTTCTGTATTAATGTCACAGATGATGAAAGAGCACCAGTAAATCAGTGACTCAGCCCCTGTAATAGGGTTAGAGGCAGAGAATCCCAGTGGAGAGAGGGGAACCGGCCAGGCAGAGACAGCAAGGGCAGCTCTAACAGGGTTGTAAACTAATTTGTGCACAACATTTGAGAGAAATAAGCTTGTTGTGCATATAGAACATTTCTGGGATCTTTTATTTCAGCTCATGAAACATCGGACCAACACTTTACATGCCCTGCACATCTCCTTTAAAGACATTCATGTCAGAGATTATTTGCAGTTTAACAATCTAACTAATTCAAACGAACATATGTGTACATTAAACCAGGTGAAATGATCCAATGGGTTTATCACACCCATTACCCTTCTAAACCACATGACCTGGGAAACCTTGCTGAACCTCTTTAGACATGTGTTAGGCCACAAACCTTGGAGAAAGAGAAACACCAAAACTGCTTTAAGAAGCCACATCACTCCCTAGAAATATTTGTCAGGTCCATATTTCCCACGCCCACAGGGAACTTCTTTTTATTTAGAAGACATTTTAAAACAACATGTTTTTGCATTTTCTTATGTTACTAAAGTCCTTTGTTTTTGGCATACAAGTTCAAATATGTTTTTTTCATATACAGATTGTACCTCTCCAAGAGAGATTACTTCAACCATAACAACCTTTCTCTCTGCTTCATTTTGGCATCACCCAAAGAGCTTGGCAGAGTATGAAAAATGAAATAGACAAAATCAGGTATAACAGTTGACATTTATTGATCTCATTGTGCCCTGGAAATAGCCATGGTAGACTTAATGGTACCTATAGGCTTTTCCTATGTATGTACAACAGTACAATGACACAGTGTCCTGTAGGTTGTCGTGGTGACGCATCTAGTTGGTGTTGTCCTTGGTATGCTCCATGATGGCCATCAGAGCCAGCCAAGTCTCCTTGGCAGTAGGAAGGATCTGATTAGCTGGCAGGATGAAACCATAGCGACCGGTGTCTCTCAGCTCAAAGGTGTAGGAGTACTTGACGCCCTGGTTGTAGGTCCAATCAATGGTACCACCACTAGCCTGATCTGGAATTGACAAGTAAAAAGGGAATTGACAATAGTTTCTGTATTAATGTCACAGAGTATATAACAGCATTGTTTCTATTATTCAGATGGAGTGTGCTCATGTTGATAGACTCTGGTGGACTAGAGTGGACTGGAATGGCATGCGATGGGATCCATTTAAAGCAATGAATATGTTAAGCCGGGTTTTGACACTTACAGATGGTGTTGATTATGCTGCCGTATCTGTAGGAGGTTCCGTACAGGGAAGCCAGATCAGTGATAGCCTTCCTGGCCAGGTTGTGCTGTGGGCAGATAATACAAGTAACGTAATGTTAAAGTATCCTGTTGTAGCCACACTTCCCCTGGTGAGGCAACATGTAGTGGAGAATGCAAGCAGGGTGCTGCCTATAGGCATGGATGCCACAAGTTGTTACCAAACATGTCAAAGACAACTAGTTGATGGATGCTATACTCACCAGTTCGCTCTCGTCCTTGCAGGGGGTCCTGGTGTAACCATAGGGGTAGAGGAGCATCTGGGAATAGGAATGGATGGACACGAAAGCCTTCAGGTTGCCATGAGACTTGACAAAGTCCACGATGGACTTGACCTCAGACTCAGAGTTAGCCTTGGGTCCACGGTAAGTCTCAGAGCAGGGGCTGTCACTGGCACCGGGACCTAACAAAGATAACAGAGGAGATAGACAAAAGGATTAAAAAAGATTAGTGCCAGACTAAAAAATAACAATGCACATTTTCAACAGTAAAATACTGTCTCACCATTTGCAAGAAGATACCTCTTTATTTGACAAATAATTAAGATTTGAGTTTGTGACATCTGAATCTTTTGTATTTGAGTCAACATTCAAGTGAACTGGAAAATATACCTCCAAAACCAGCATCCCAGTTTCTGTTGGGGTCAGTTCCAATGCAGGAAGAACCAGGGTTGGGCTTCCTGGTCTTACGCCACATACGGTTCTGTGGAACATGAAAGGTTGATGATGTCAGAGCGAAGTCAAATGACAAAACAGGATACAACACTGAGGTTTGTGAAAGTTAGATTCGATAGTTGATATTCGGTACAGATGTAGGATCATCATTTTATCACCCTGTAGCAGGAGAACTTTCCTGCAACGCAGGAAATTTAAAATGTGCAGTGTATTTGAGGTTTGAAAAGACTTCTGAAGTTTCTAATTTCCACTTTGACATTTCAGATTTATATTTCGACTGCAAAAAATGTATCAACCCTTACAAAAATGTCCATTAATTATAATCCACATAATTATTCAAATTTCCTGTTGCTGTAGGATTATTTTCATGCTGTAGGAAACTGGCTCAAATTTAGATCTTACATATGTATAAGAGATTCAGATCACGCACACGTGTAACATGTAGTTAATAATCAAAGAGGTGGAGCGATATAACATGATGTAAACAAAATCTGACATTTAGTAATCATAGCGATCAAGTACGGAACATTAACCTAAAATGTACCGTAAATGACACATTTTCTGTTGTGAGCGACTCACGCTAGTGTGCGTGTAGTAGTAGCCGTCAGGGTTGGTCACAATCTCCAGGAAGATGTCCATCTTGTCCAGGATGGCGGTGAGGGCGGGGTCACGTCCGTAGTCGGTCACAATCTGGACATTGAAACAGAAAAATAATATCATAAATCTTCAATCATGACTGCCCATACATAGTGAGTAATAGTGAGAGTGATACAGTGGTTTGGTGAACAGATGAGTAGATGAAGAGAGGGGAAAGGTTTAAAGACTGTCAGGGAGTTAGCGCTGATGCACCTTCTTGGCGAACCAGGTGCCGCTAGCCTGTGTGACCCATTCCCTGGAGTGGATTCCAGTGTCAAGCCAGATACCAGGTTTGTTGGTTCCACCAGTGCTGAACTAGAAAAGAGAGAAGGAGGGGGGTGTAAAGAACATCTACCATAATCCTCAAATACTGTAAACGTGAGACATTTAACATACAACCAAGCACTTAATTAACATGTACCAAAAAATGGTGGCTCATCCAGGATCAGGCAAAAACTAGGCTTGTATGTCTCTATTAGATGTATATTTCACGTGTAAAGAGTACTAGTTAGTAATATGACAAGGCCCACTGTGGTCAGGAACTTACCTTGAGCACATTCAAGGGGCGTCCCTGGTAGCTCTGGCCAATCACGATCTTGCTGACCAGGTTGGGATTCTCAGCCACCAGCATGTCCTGGAAAGCGTAGATCTGGAGAGAGGGAAAGAGAGAGAGAGAGAGAGAGAGAGCTGTTACAGTCAACTCAAACAATTCTCTAGGTGTCATGTCAGACCATGTCACTGTCATGTCACTCTTATGTGGATCTTATGATAACAGTTAACAGTGTCTGCCTGAATGTGTGCTGCTCTGAGTGGTCATGTGAAATGGGCTGTCCCATTTCTCCGTGCCGCTTGCGTTTCGGGATACAGAACTTACGTCGGCTATGGTGTGGTAGTTGGAGTAGTCGTAGTCATCACTGGTTCTGGGGGCAGTGGCACGGGCAGAACTCAGCATCTGCTCCTTCTCCTCATCCAGCATAACCTGTGGGCAAAAGGGCAGTCAAAAGTCACTACAAGGCTTATTCAACCATCTTATTTATTTACTGTAAGTCATGACATGGATTTACACATTTAAAGATCAGCCAAGATGATGTAAGACTGAAGTAATCACCCTGACCTCAGTCACTTTCTCCCTGACTCAGAAAGCAGTCCTACCTGCAGGTCCTTGATCATGATGAAGTACTCAATGTCCTCGGTCTCCAGGAAGGCCTTGACAGTCTGCAGGCTGGTGAACGGAACTCTGATGTCCACTGAAGTGGGGAGGTCAGTGGTCTCCATCCACACATCCAACTGGGACAGAGGAGAGGAATGACATGTTAGGCTAACAAACCAACACAATGGGCCGGTCTCCCAGACGCAGATTAAGCCTAGTCCTGGACTAAAATGTATGCCGATATAAGTGTTTTGAGCAGCTATAGTGAAAGGGAAATGGCCTGGTCAAGGCTCTACAGTGGTGATGATCATGTCACACACCTGGAGATATTCCATCTCAGACAGATCCTTCAGAAGAGTGAGCTGGACCTCATTCCTCGCAGTGATACGAAGGACCTGGTCCCTACAAAGACAGGAGAAACATTCAGCTTTCAACAACTATGCTTGGAGTTGAGAAAGGGAGAGAGAAATGTTACAGTGATACGAAGGACCTGGTCCCTACAAAGACAGGAGAAACATTCAGCTTTCAACAACTATGCTTGGAGTTGAGAAACGGGGAGAAAAATGTTACCCAACAAAGACTGTGGCTAAACGCCTGCTTACAGCATCACTTACGGTTTTACTCAACATTAACCATAAGCTTTGCTTCCTCTTTACAGTTATCATTGAAGATATCTGTTCGTTCCCCCCATGAGTAGTCATTTCTAATGATTCAGTTGAAGTAATGATTGTAAAGTAATAAGGCCTGACTGTCGTTCAGTCTAAAGAAGCAACTCATGTCTCCAGAATCACAGGGGCAAGCATGACATATGGCATTACTACCCTTCCTATGGCTCCTCAATCTTTACATAGCAACTACTGGTGATATATCAAACATGACACCAAATATTGGTGTGTCCACTCACCCCTCAAAAGTCTCCTTGCCGAAAACGGCCGCAAACAGCGCAGTCAAAACGAGTAGCCTCTTCATCATTACCAATGGAGTAGAGCCACAGGCAGTAGCCTCCACCTTTTATGCCACACGCCAGATCACATGACCTAACCACGACCTTGCTTAAGGGTACTTACGTGTTATGCCTGCTGCTTTCCTTCCCACGCTAGCTCGGAGATATTTGGAAGTATCAGACGGCTGGTTTCTGTACCTTTTGCATCAGTTCTGCCAGCAGTTTTATACATTTATACATGTCTTTATGAATAAATCTGAAACAAACATATATAGTTTCAGGGCCGGTTCCAGACATAAGCAACATAATGATCACTTAGAGCCCCTGACCGCTAGGGGGCCCCTGACCCCCCCAAAAATGTATATATACAGTGTGCTCCAAAAGTATTGGGAGAGTGACAATTCTTTTATTATTTTGTCTCTGTACTCCAGATACAATGACAATGTGGTTTAAAGTGCACTGTCAGCTTTAATTTTAAGGTATTTTCATCCATATCAGGTGAACAGTTTAGAAATTGCAGCACTTTTTATACATAGTCTCCACATTTTAGGGGAGCAAAAGTTTTGGGACAAATTCCCTTCTACTTTATAATTTTTTTTTACTAGGCATGTCAGTTAAAAACAAATTCTTATTTCCAATGACCTACCCCAACGACACTGGGCCAATTGTGTGCCACCCTATAGGACTCCCAATCACAGCCAGATGTAATGCAGCCTGGATTTGAAACAGGGACTGCAGTGACCTCTCTTGCACTGAGATGCAGTGCCTTAGACCGCTGCGCCACTCGGGAGCCCAACAGTGTATGTGTATTCAAGTAGTAAAATGTAAAGTATGTGGGCCCATATACATAGCACACAATGACCACAACAAGCTTGTGACTCCACAAACTTGTTGGATGCATTTTCTGTTTGTTTTGGTTGTGTTTCAGATTATTTTGTGCCCAATACAAATGAATGGTTAATAATGTATTGTCATTTTGGAGTCACTTTTATTGTAAATAGGAATATAATATGTTTCTAAACACTTCTACCTTAATGTGGATGCTACCATGATTACGGATAATCCTGAATGAATCGTGAATAATGAGTGAGAAAGTTAGACACAGAAATATCATAACCCCCAGGACAATGCTAACCTCCCCTTTCATTTTTTTTGTAATGGGGAACTTTAGCATGTCTTCGATGTATGATATTTGTGTGTCTGTAATGAGAAGGGCAGGCTATAAGTTGATACTGCTGCTCTGATTGAAGCTGTCTCCGTCCACTACCTTCATATTTCACCTGATCACTTCTGAGCTCATGTTTCGGTCTGATCATATAAAATAACTCATCAACAGTAACTTTTGAACCCTTCAAGCTAGAGACACCAAACCAACTTTAACATGTTAAGGCTATACTAACATCAAGTTCTTGAAAAATTTTAGCGATTGTAAATATACACATACATTTGCATAAAATAACTCAACAACAGTAACTCTTGAACCGTTCAAGCTAGATACACCAAGCTAACTTTCACATGTTCAGGTTATCCAAACTTTTATAAACTATAGCAAAACAACTATGTACAAAATATTAGTAACATCTTCCTAATATTGAGTTGCCCACCCATTTGCTCCCAGAACAGCCTCAATTCATCGGGGCATGAACTCTATAAGGCGTCAAATGCGTTCCACAGGGATGCTGGCTTATGTTGACTCCAATGCTTCCCACAGTTGTGTCAAGTTGGCTGGATGTCCTTTGGGTGGTGGACCATTCTTGATACTCACGGGAAACTGTTGAGTGTGAAAAACCCAGCAGCTTTGCAGTTCTTGACGCACTCAAACAGGTGTGCTTGGGACCTACCACCATACCCCGTTCAAAGGCACTTAAATATTTTGTCTTGCCCATTCACCCACTGAATGGCACATATAAACAATCCTTGTCTTAATTGTCTTAAGGCTGGTTAAATCCACTTCAAACGTTACAGCTGTTTAAGTAACCGCATTAACAAAACGTTCTCTAACTGTTTATAAACAACTGACATTTGGACCACTTTCCCAACAAGTCAGACAAAAAGTTAGATTGTATGACATCTTCATCTACTTCTCTACTATTCAAATCTGAAGTTGGAAAAACAATATGTCCAACCGATCAAACGTTACAGCTGTTTTATTAACCATATAAAAAAAAATATCAATCATTGTCAGACTTGATTTCTGGTATGGCGAACGTGAGGTATTGGGATTTTCTTTCTTTACAAAAAAATATGCCTGTTAAATAGA
Organism: Salvelinus alpinus; assembly: GCF_045679555.1. Lineage (NCBI taxonomy): Eukaryota > Metazoa > Chordata > Actinopteri > Salmoniformes > Salmonidae > Salvelinus > Salvelinus alpinus. The sequence goes on from NC_092100.1 coordinate 51,358,921, forward strand.
AAATAACTTGACAAGTCAAGGAATAACTGAAATGTTATGTTGGCAACTGTATGTTATGGCAAATACTATATCTATTCTCAATTAACACAATGATGGCAAGTGCTTTTTATGTTGTTTTTCTCTTATTATTGACCCTGAGAGGGATAACCTATTCCTTTCCTTTGGTTTAAAAACAAAACAAAAAGAAGAGGTAGACCTATCACCAGTGGTGGAACAAGTACCCAATTGTCATACTTGAGCAAAAGTATATGTACCTTAATAGAAAGTTACTCAAGTAAAAGTGAAAGTCAGCCAGTAAAATACTACTTGAGTAAAAGTCTGAAAGTATTTGGTTTTAAATATACTTGTGTATTTTAGCAATTATATTTACTTTTGATACTTAAGTATCAAAAGTATAAATCATTTTAAATTCCTCATATTAAGCAAAGCAGACGGCACCATTTTCTTGTTTTTAAGACGTATGGCTAGCCAGGGGCACATTCCAACACTAAATAAATATTTACAAAATATGCATTTGTGTGTAGTGAGTCGACAAGGACAGAGGCAGTAGGGATGACCACGTGTTCTCTTGATAAGTTTGTGAATTTGACAATTTTCCTGTCCTGCATTCAAAATGAAACGAGTATACTTTTGGTTGTCAGGGAATGTATGGAGTAAAAAGTACAATATTTTCTTCAGGAATGCAGTGAAGTAGAAGTAAAGTAGTCAAAAATATGAATAGTAAAGTAAAGTACAGATACCCTAAAAAATGACTTAAGTAGTACTTAAAAGTATTTGTACTTAAAAACTTTACACCACTGCCTATTACGCTGGCCAGGACAAATGATGAATGTATACTTTAGAAGTGTCTCATCTATCTATCATGATACAAGACGAGACCCAAATGAAGACACAGGAGGCAGATGGTTGGAGTTTAAGATTTTTAATAATCCAAAAAGGAGTAGGAAAGAGAATGGTCGTAAACAGGCAAAAGGTCAAAACCAGTTCAGAGTCCAGGAAGTACAGAGTGGCAGACAGGCTCGAGGTCAAGGGGAATGAGGATGGCCAGGCAGGTGGGTACAGACTCCAGAAACAGGCAAAAGTCAAAACTGTGAGGACTAGAAAAGGAGAATAGCAAAGGCAGGAGAACGGGGAAAAACGCTGGTTGACTTGGAACATACAAGACGAACTGGCATAGAGAGACAGGAAACACAGGGATAAATACACTGGGGAAAACAAGCGACACCTGGAGGGGGTGGAGACAATAACGAGGACAGGTGAAACAGATCAGGGTGTGACAGTGGCTCTTCTCCAGGTACATCGACAGCGAACGGACAAACAACTGGGCCAACGGTATGCTGACTTCCTGCTCTTGTTCCGGGAAGAGTGGAGGCTGATACCCCATGGAGCACTCGAAAGGGGAGAGTCCCGTGGCAGAACAGGGAAGGGTGTTCCGGGGATACTCCACCCAGACCAGTTGACGGCTCCAGGTAGTGGGGTTAGTTGAGATCAGGCATCTTAAGGTGGTCTTCAGGTCCTGATTAGCTCGCTCCGACTGGACTGTTGATTGGGGATGAAATCCGGAGGATAGATTGGCCGATGCCCCAATAAGGGTGCAGAATGCCTTCCAAAACTGACATGAGAAATGAGGACCCCGGTCGAAACCATATCCACCGGGAGAGCATGGATCCGGAAGACGTGCAGCACCATGAGCTGGGCTGTTTCTTTGGCAGAGGGTAGTTTAGGGAGAGGGATGAAATGAGCGGCCTTAGAAAACCGATCCATCACCGCCAGAATGACAGTGTTGCCATCAGACGGGGGAATCCCAGTGACAAAGTCCAGAGAGATATGGGACCAGGGACGATGAGGGACTGGTAGTGGCTGAAGAAGGCCAGAAGGAGCTTGCCGTGGAGTCTTGTTCTGGGCACACACCGTGCATGCGGCGACGAAGGCAGAGACGTCAGGAACCAATATACGTTTTTCTGCTCTTTTGCACACCAGTATTTCTACTTGCACATCCTCATCTGCAGTTTCCAGCTACAATAGTCCTTTACAACATTAACAATATCTACACTGTATTTCTGATCAATTTGATGTTATTTTATAGAATTTTTTTAGCTTTTCTTTCAAAAACAAGGACAATTCTAAGTGACCCCAAACTTTTGAATGGTAGTGTATGGTCTATCTCATTTAGTCTTAGTTGGGCAATATCTATTTGACTTCCCAATGGAATCATAAGTCATATTATTATAAACTAAGCAAAAAAAGAAACGTCCCTTTTTCAGGACCCTGTCTTTCAAAGATAATTCGTAAAAATCCAAATAACTTCACAGATCTTCATTGTACATTTTAGTCATTTAGCAGACGCTCTTATCCAGAGCGACTTACATACATACATTTTCTTACGATATCAATTTTTTTATTATTATTATTATTAATAATTGTTTTTATTTTTTGTATTTTATCTTTAATATTTTTATTTATTTTTTACATACTGAGACAAGGATATCCCTACCGGCCAAGAGCAGATGCTCTTATCCAGAGCGACTTACAGTAGAGTGCATACATTTTATTACATTTTTACATACTGAGACAAGGATATCCCTACCGGCCAAACCCTCCCTACCGGCCAAACCCTCCCTAACCCGGACGACGCTATGCCAATTGTGCGTCGCCCCACGGATCTCCCGGTTGCGGCCGGCTGCGACAGAGCCTGGGCGCGAACCCAGCCCAGCCTGGGCGCGAACCCAGAGACTCTGGTGGCGCAGCTAGCACTGCGATGCAGTGCCCTAGACCACTGCGCCACCCCTTGTAAAGGGTTTAAACACTGTTTCCCATGCTTGTTCAATGAACCGTAAACAATTAATGAACATGCACCTGTGGAACGGTCGTTAAGACACTAACAGCTACAGATGGTAGGCAATTAAGGTCACAGTTATGCAAACTTAGGACACTAAAGAGGCCTTTCTATTGACTCTGAAAAACACCAAAAGAAAGATGCCCAGGGTCCCTGTTCATCTGCATGAACGTGCCTTAGGCATGCTGCAAGGAGGCATGAGGACTGCAGATGTGGCCAAATTACAATGTCCCTACTGTGAGAGGCGTAAGACAGCGCTACAGGGAGACAGGACGGACAGCTGGTTGTCCTTGCAGTGGCAGACCACGTGTAACAACACCTGCACAGGATCGGTACATCCGAACATCACACCTGCGGGACAGGTACAGGATGACAACAACATCTGCCCGAGTTACACCAGGAACGCACAATCCCTCCATCAGTGCTCAGACTGTCCGCAATAGGCTGAGAGAGGCTGGACTCAGGGCTTGTAGGCCTGTTGCAAGGCAAGTCCTCACCAGACATCACCGGCAACAACGTTGCCTATGGGCACAAACTCACCATCGCTGGACCAGACAGGACTGGCAAAAAGTGCTCTTCACTGGCGAGTCGCGGTTTTGTCTCACCAGGGGTGATGGTCGGATTCGCGTTTATTGTCGAGGGAGTGCGTGTTACACCGAGGCCTGTACTCTGGAGCGGGATCGATTTGGAGGTGGAGGGTCCAACTTGGTCTGGGGCGGTGTGTCACAGCATCATCGGACTGAGCTTGATGTCATTGCAGGCAATCTCAACGATGTGCGTTACAGGGAAGACATCCTCCTCCCTCATGTGGTACCCTTCCTGCAGGCTCATCCTGACATGACCCTCCAGCATGACAATGCCACCAGCCATACTGCTCATTCTGTGTGTGATTTCCTGCAAGACAGGAATGTCAGTGTTCTGCCATGGCCAGTGAAGAGCCCAGCTCTCAATTCCATTGAGCATGTCTGGGACCTGTTGGATCGGAGGGTGAGGGCTAGGGCCATTCCCCCCAGAAATGTCCGGGAACTTGCAGGTGCCTAAGTGAAAGAGTGGGGTAACATCTCACAGCAAGAACCGGAAAATCTGGTGCAGTCCATGAGGAGGAGATGCACTGCAGTACTTAAGCTGGTGGCCACACCAGATACTGACTGTTACTTTTGGGACACATTCAGTGTTCAGGGACACATTATTCCATTTCTGTTAGTAACATGTCTGTGGAACTTGTTCAGTTTATGTCTCAGTTGTTGGATCTTGTTATGTTCATACAAATATTTACACATGTTAAGTTTGCTGAAAATAGACACAGTTAACAGTGAGAGGGACGTTTCTTTTTTTGCCGAGTTTACATATTATTTTGTATAATTTTTTCTCCTTCAATGTCCTTACTTAAAATAGGACATTAATTGTTGACCAGAGCAAATTTAAATCTGGCATAGACTATATATGTATTGTCTTTGTATTGCATAGACATTGTCACTGTCCAATAGCCTGCATTAAAGAGAATGGCCATTACGGAGGCGCCAATAAAGCTCTCTCACCTATGAAACAGTACAGGACTGGATTCATGCCGGAAGAATCAAAGCGGAAAGGGGTGGGGGGGCATGAGGGATTTATTGTTTTGTTTGACTTTCTATGTCTTGTGAATACATGCCCCCTAAGAAGCTTGTGGATTGATCAACACTATTTTCAATGTAGCTGTTTATGTAGTGTATCAACACCTTACATTTTAACATTTAACATTTAAGTCATTTAGCAGACGCTCTTATCCAGAGCGACTTACAAATTACATAATGTATGGAGTCAATATGAGACAAAAAACATGTAAAGACCCATGTGGATAATACTTAAGATATTAATACAGTAACATGTGTGACATGAATTATCAACAGAATTGAGTAGCCAGCCAGGGGTTGGAACCGATTCAGGGAACAGAACCAAAAAAACGGAAAATAACATATTTCAAAGGAACAGAATCAGAACCGCAAATGAAAGTTATCTTTACTGTTCCGGAATAGAACCGTTATTTTAAAAGCATGGGTACCGGTTAATAACGTTCTTTCTTTCCAGTTCCACAAAAAAAACGCAACAAAGCGCCAATGCAAAGTGCTCACTCAGCCTCTGCCAGCTGAAAACCTGCCCTTCCCCCCAAAGTATAGTCTAGTCTACTGATTGAGAAATTCAATTTTTAATACATTTAATGGATTAACCTTTTCAATGCTATAGTCTCACATTAAAAGGTATGAAGTGTTTTTATTTTAATTCTGATGCCGAACCGCATACACAAGCTTATTAGCTATATACACAACACAGTATATACAAAAGTATGTGGACACCCCTTCAAATCAGTTCTGTTCAAATTGGATTTGGCTAGTTTAGCCACAACCGTTGCTGACAGGTGTATAAAATCAGGCACACAGTCATGCAATCTCCATAGACAAAAACATTGGCAGTAGAATGGCCACCTAGGATGCCACCTTTGCAACAAGTCAGTTCGTCAAATTTCTTCCCTGCTAGAGTTGCCCCGGTCAAATGTAAGTGCTGTTATTGTGAAGTGAAAATGTCTAGGAGCAACAAGGGCTCAGCCACAAAGTGGTAGGCAACACAAGATCACAGAACGGGACACCCGAGTGCTGAAGTCCGATGGACAAATCTAGGTTTGGCATATGCCAGGAGAACGCCATCTGCCCAAATGCATAGTGGCAACTATAACGTTTGGTGGAGATGGACTAATGGTTCGGGCCCCTTAGTTCCAGTGAAGGGAAATCTTAACACTACAGCACACAATGACATTCTAGACGATTCTTGCTTCCAACTTTGTGGCAACAGTTTGGGGAAGGCCTTTTCCTGTTTCAGCATGACAATGCCCCAGTGCACAAAGCGAGGTCCATACAGAAAGGGTTTGTCGAGATCAGTGTAGGAAGAAGTTGACTGGTCTGCACAGAGTCCTGACCTCAAACCCATCGAAAATCTCTGGGATGAATTGGAACGCCAACTGCGAGCCAGGCCTAATTGCCCAACATCAGTGCCTGACCTCACTAATGCTCTTGTGGCTGAATGGAAGCAAGTCCCCGCAGAAATGTTCCAACATCTAGTGGAAAGCCTTCCTAGAAGAGTGTAGGCTGTTATAGCAGCAAACGGGGGACCAACTCTGTATTAATACCCATGATTTTGGAAGGAGATATTCGACGAGCAGGTGTCCACATACTTTTGGTCATGTAGTGAATTTGAAATTGTATGTCAAAACTAAAGGACTTTAGTAACATAACAAAATGAGAAAATGCAAAAACGTGTTGTTTTAAAATGACTTCTAATTGAAAAGAAGCCCCCTGTGGGCGTGGGAAATATGGACCTGACAAATATTTCTAGGGAGTGATGTGGCTTCTTAAAGCAGTTTTGGTGTCTCTCTGTCTTCAAGGTTTGTGGCCTAACACATGTCTAAAGAGGTTCAGCAAGGTTTCCCAGGTCATGTGGTTTAGAAGGGTAATGGGTGTGATAAAACCATTGGATCATTTCACCTGGTTTAATGCACACATATGTTGGTTTGAATTAGTTAGATTGTTAAACAGCAAATAATCTTTGACATGAATGTCTTTAAAGGAGATGTGCAGGGCATGTAAAGTGTTGGTCCGATGTTTCATGAGCTGAAATAAAAGATCCCAGAAATGTTCTATATGCACAACAAGCTAATTTCTCTCAAATGTTGTGCACAAATTAGTTTACAACCCTGTTAGAGAGCATTCCTCTTTTGCCAAGATAATCCATCCACCAGACATGTGTCACGCTCAGATCTGTTTCACCTGTTCTTGTGATTGTCTCCACCCCATCCAGGTGTCGCTTATTTTCCCCAGTGTATTTATCCCTGTGTTTCCTGTCTCTCTATGCAAGTTCGTCTTGTATGTTTTCAAGTCAACCAGCGTGGTTTTTACCGTGCTCCTGTTTGCTATTCTCTTTTTCTAGTCTTCCCGCTGTTGACCCTTGCTTGTTTTTCTGGACTCCGTACCCGCCTGCCTGACCCTTCTGCCTGCCCTGACATCGAGCCTGTCTGCCACTCTTTACCTCTTGGACTAAGAATCTGGTTTTGACCTTTTGCCTGTCCACGACCATTCTCTTTCATACTCCTTTTGGATATTAATAAACAAAGACTCTAACCATCTGCCTCCTGTGTCTGCATCTGGGTCTAACCTTGTGCCATTATAGGTGTGGCATATCAAGAAGCTGATTAAACAGCATGATTATTACACAGGTGCACCTTGTGCTGGGGACAATAAAAGGTCACACAGCACAATGCCACTGATATCTCAAGTTTTGAGGGAGTCTCAAATGTATATGCTGACTGGAGGAATGTCCACAAAAGCTGTTGTCAGAGAATTGATTGTTAATTTCTCTACCATATTCCACCTCCAATGTCGTTTTAGAGAATTTTGCAGTACGTCCATTGGCCTCACAACCGCAAACCACATGTAACCACGACAGCCAAGGACCTCCTCTTCCGGCTTCTTCATCTGCAGGATAATCTGACACCAGCCACCCGGACAGCTGATGAAACAGGAGTTTTTCTGTCTGTAATAAAGCCCTTTTGTGGGGAAAAACTAATTCTGATTGGCTGGGCCTGGCTCCCTAGTGGGTGGGCCTGGCTCCCAAGTGGGTGGGCCTATGCCCTCCCAGCCCGACCCAAGGCTGCGCCTTTCCAGTCATGTGAAATCCATAGATCAGAGCCAAATTTATTTAAATTGACTGATTATCTTATATGAACTGTAACTCAGTATAATCATAAAAATTGTTGCGTTTATATTTTTGTTCAGTTTATAAACACATTCAAACAGAATAAAACAAACAAACAAACAAAATGCTATTCGATGTAAGTCATTGAGTTCATTTATTCCTCTTCTCATAATAAATGTTCACTCCATTTTCTCTTTTCCCTTGTTTTGCTTTAAATTAATCTGCATGTTCCTCTCCTCTCTTCTTTGACAGCTGGATGTGTGTGGATGCACAACACACACACACACACACATAACATGTACACACATGCATACTGACGCCACGCATGCACGCATGCACGCACACACACACACACACACACACACACACACACACACACACACACACACACACACACACACACACACACACACACACACACACACACACACACACACACACACACACACACACACACACAGAGAAAATGTGTATTTTTATTAGTTATTCACCGTGTATTTATTCCTAGTGTCACTATTTCTTTTTTTTTAACATCATCTTTAACTCTGCATTGATGGAAAATGACCCGTAAGTAAGCAATTCACTGTTAGTCTACACCTGTTCTCTAATTAGGCCCAGCCTTTGGATCTTTGGTTTCCCTAGATTTGACTACTATATTGTCATCACTACATCCAATGGATTTAGATACTGTTTTCAAGCTAATTTCTGCAGCATTAGTAAAGATGTGACCAATACATGTTGATGATTTCATTTCTGTGCTGTTTGTAACTATCCTGGTAGATTGATTGATAACCTGAACCAGGTTGCAGGCACTAGTTACAGATTGAAGCTTCCTCTTGACTGGGCAGCATGATGAAAGCCAGTCAATATTTAAATCACCCAGAAAATATACCCCTCTGTTGATATCACATACATTATCAAGCTTTTCACACACGTTATCCATATACTGACTGTTAGCAGTTGGTGATTTACACGATGAAGGGGCTGCTTGTTTTGACTGCGCTGTTTGCGGCCGTTTTCGGCAAGGAGACTTTTGAGGGGTGAGTGGACACACCAATATTTGGTGTCATGTTTGATATATCACCAGTAGTTGCTATGTAAAGATTGAGGAGCCATAGGAAGGGTAGTAATGCCATATGTCATGCTTGCCCCTGTGATTCTGGAGACATGAGTTGCTTCTTTAGACTGAACGACAGTCAGGCTTTATTACTTTACAATAATCACTTCAACTGAATCATTAGAAATGACTACTCATGGGGGGAACGGACAGATATCTTCAATGATAACTGTAAAGAGGAAGCAAAGCTTATGGTTAATGTTGAATAAAACGGTAAGTGATGCTGTAAGCAGGCGTTTAGCCACAGTCTTTGTTGGGTAACATTTTTCTCTCCCTTTCTCAACTCCAAGCATAGTTGTTGAAAGCTGAATGTTTCTCCTGTCTTTGTAGGGACCAGGTCCTTCGTATCACTGCGAGGGATGAGGTCCAGCTCACTCTTCTGAAGGATCTGTCTGAGATGGAATATCTCCAGGTGTGTGACATGATCATCACCACTGTAGAGCCTTGACCAGGCCATTTCCCTTTCACTATAGCTGCTCAAAACACTTATATCGGCATACATTTTAGTCCAGGACTAGGCTTAATCTGCGTCTGGGAGACCGGCCCATTGTGTTGGTTTGTTGACCTAACGTGTCATTCCTCTCCTCTGTCCCAGTTGGATGTGTGGATGGAGACCACTGACCTCCCCACTTCAGTGGACATCAGAGTTCCGTTCACCAGCCTGCAGACCGTCAAGGCCTTCCTGGAGACCGAGGACATTGAGTACTTCATCATGATCAAGGACCTGCAGGTAGGACTGCTTTCTGAGTCAGGGAGAAAGTTACTGAGGTCAGGGTGATTACTTAAGTCTTACTTCATCTTGGCTGATCTTGAAATGTGTAAATCCATGTCATGACTTACAGTAAATAAATAAGATGGTTGAATAAGCCTTGTAGTGACTTTTGACTGCCCTTTTGCCCACAGGTTATGCTGGATGAGGAGAAGGAGCAGATGCTGAGTTCTGCCCGTGCCACTGCCCCCAGAACCAGTGATGACTACGACTACTCCAACTACCACACCATAGCCGACGTAAGTTCTGTATCCCGAAACGCAAGCGGCAAGGAGAAATGGGACAGCCCATTTCACATGACCACTCAGAGCAGCACACATTCAGGCAGACACTGTTAACTGTTATCATAAGATCCACATAAGAGTGACATGACAGTGACATGGTCTGACATGACACCTAGAGAATTGTTTGAGTTGACTGTAACATCCCTCTCTCTCTCTCTCTCTCTCTCTCTCTCTCTCTCTCTCTCTCTCTCTCTCTCTCTCTCTCTCTCTCTTTCCCTCTCTCCAGATCTACGCTTTCCAGGACATGCTGGTGGCTGAGAATCCCAACCTGGTCAGCAAGATCGTGATTGGCCAGAGCTACCAGGGACGCCCCCTGAATGTGCTCAAGGTAAGTCCCTGACCACAGTGGGCCTTGTCATATTACTAACTAGTACTCTTTACACGTGAAATATACATCTAATAGAGACAAACAAGCCTAGTTTTTGCCTGATCCTGGATGAGCCACCAATTTTTGGTACATGTTAATTAAGTGCTTGGTTGTATGTTAAATGTCTCACGTTTACAGTATTTGAGGATTATGGTAGATGTTCTTTACACCCCCCTCCTTCTCTCTTTTCTAGTTCAGCACTGGTGGAACCAACAAACCTGGTATCTGGCTTGACACTGGAATCCACTCCAGGGAATGGGTCACACAGGCTAGCGGCACCTGGTTCGCCAAGAAGGTGCATCAGCACTAACTTCCTGACAGTCTTTAAACCTTTCCCCTCTCTTCATCTACTCATCTGTTCACCAAACCACTGTATCACTCTCACTATTACTCACTATGTATGGGCAGTCATGATTGAAGATTTATGATATTATTTTTCTGTTTCAATGTCCAGATTGTGACCGACTACGGACGTGACCCCGCCCTCACCGCCATCCTGGACAAGATGGACATCTTCCTGGAGATTGTGACCAACCCTGACGGCTACTACTACACGCACACTAGCGTGAGTCGCTCACAACAGAAAATGTGTCATTTACGGTACATTTTAGGTTAATGTTCCGTACTTGATCGCTATGATTACTAAATGTCAGATTTTGTTTACATCATGTTATATCGCTCCACCTCTTTGATTATTAACTACATGTTACACGTGTGCGTGATCTGAACCTCTTATACAGATGTAAGATCTTAATTTGAGCCAGTTTCCTACAGCATGAAAATAATCCTACAGCAACAGGAAATTTGAATAATTGTGTGGATTATAATTAATGGACATTTTTGTAAGGGTTGATATGTTTTTTGCAATCGAAAATTAATCTGAAATGTCAAAGTGGAAATTAGAAACTTCAGAAGTCTTTTCAAACCTCAAATACTCTGCACATTTTTTATTTCCTGCGTTGCAGGAAAGTTCTCCTGCTGCAGGATGATCAAATGAAGATCCTACATCTGTACCGAATATCAACTATCGAATCTAACTTTCACAAACCTCAGTGTTGTATCCTGTTTTGTCATTTGACTTCGCTCTGACATCATCAACCTTTCATGTTCCACAGAACCGTATGTGGCGTAAGACCAGGAAGCCCAACCCTGGCTCTTCCTGCATTGGAACTGACCCCAATAGAAACTGGGATGCTGGTTTTGGAGGTATATTTTCCAGTTCACTTGAATGTTGACTCAAATACAAAAGAGTCAGATGTCACAAACTCAAATCTTAATTTTTTGTCAAATAAAGAGGTATCTCCTTGCAACTGGTGAGACAGTATTTTACTGTGGGAAATGTGCATTGTTATTTTTTAGTCTGGCACTAATCTTTTTTTATCCTTTTGTCTATCTCCTCTGTTATCTTTGTTAGGTCCCGGTGCCAGTGACAGCCCCTGCTTTGAGACTTACCGTGGACCCAAGGCTAACTCTGAGTCTGAGGTCAAGTCCATCGTGGACTTTGTCAAGTCTCATGGCAACCTGAAGGCTTTCGTGTCCATCCATTCCTATTCCCAGATGCTCCTCTACCCCTATGGTTACACCAGGACCCCCTGCAAGGACGAGAGCGAACTGGTGAGTTCAGCATCCATCAACTAGTTGTCTTTGACATGTTTGGTAACAACTTGTGGCATCCGTGCCTATAGGCAGCACCCTGCTTGCATTCTCCACTACATGTGGCCTCAGCAGGGGAAGTGTGGCTACAACAGGATACTTTAACATTACGTTACTTGTATTATCTGCCCACAGCACAACCTGGCCAGGAAGGCTATCACTGATCTGGCTTCCCTGTACGGAACCTCCTACAGATACGGCAGCATAATCAACACCATCTGTAAGTGTCAAAACCCGGCTTAACCTATTCATTGCTTTAAATGGATCCCATCGCATGCCATTCCAGTCCACTCTAGTCCACCACGGTCTATCAACATGAGCACACTCCATCTGAATAATAGAAACAATGCTGGTATATACTCTGACATTAATACAGAAAATATTGTAAATTCCCTTTTTTACTTGTCAATTCCAGATCAGGCTAGTGGTGGTACCATTGATTGGACCTACAACCAGGGCGTCAAGTACTCCTACACCTTTGAGCTGAGAGACACCGGTCGCTATGGTTTCATCCTGCCAGCTAATCAGATCCTTCCTACTGCCAAGGAGACTTGGCTGGCTCTGATGGCCATCATGGAGCATACCAAGGACAACACCAACTAGATGCGTCACCACGACAACCTACAGGATACTGTGTCATTGTACTGTTGTACATATATAGGAAAAGGTACCATTAAGTCTACCATGGCTCTTTCCAGGGCACAATGAGACCAATAAATGTCAACTGTTATACCTGATTTTGTCTATTTCATTTTTCATACTCTGCCAAGCTCTTTGGGTGATGCCAAAATGAAGCAGAGAGAAAGGTTGTTATGGTTGACGTAATCTCTCTTGGAGAGGTACAAACTGTATACGAAAACACATATTTGAACTTGTATGTCAAAAATAAAGGAGTTTAGTAACATAAGAAAATGCAAAAACATGTTTTTTTAAAATGTCTTCTAACTGAAAAGAAGTTCCCTGTGGGCGTGGGAAATATGGACCTGACAAATATTTCTAGGGAGTGATGTGGCTTCTAAAGCAGTTTTGGTGTCTCTCTGTCTCCAAGGCTTTTGGCTTGACCCGGTTGAATGTACAGGTATGGTGATTTGAATATAGTTAGAGTGTTAGATAAACGGCAAGTAATCTCTGACAGATTAATGTCTTTAAAGGAGACATATAGGACATGTGGGGGCATGTAAAATATAAACACAATCATTCTTAAACAATACATAACAAAATTGTTTGATGTAAGTCAGAGGTCACTTATTCCTTGTCTCTTTAATTTTTCAAATGTGAGTACCGTAATAGTCTAAAGGACTCTGACTCAGTCCTCAAAAAGGGTTGCGACAACCCTTGGGGGCATATCTTTTACAGTACAGAATACAAACACAGGCAAACTAAGCAAATGGAACAGTAAGGGAAAAAACAGAAAATCTGGTCCATTCTCATTGTCCTTCTCGGTATCTGCTCCAGAAATACTCACCATTAGTGTTACATCAGAGTTGGTGTGGGAAACAGAACAGCAGGAGAAAACATCAACTTACCGTAACTAACCAAGGTCAAAGGTGGTGGGCAAGGTGTGTGGCTACACTCTATTAGTTACGATGAAAGGAGCTGCTCATCTTGACTATGCTGTTTGTGGCCGTTATCGACAAGGAGACATTTGAGGGGTGAGTGATCATCACAAAGTACGGAAAGAAAGCACTTTGTAAAAAGTGCTTTATAAATACATTTTGATTGATTCAAGGAGGACATCTCTTACTCTGTAACAGTCAAGGACCTACAGGTAAAGGTGGACACCTTTCTGAGCTGGGGAGAGCTCATCTGCCTTTCTTACGCCATTCTTTAGTCATTGTTATTCTTCAAAAAGTCATAACTGTACAGACTATGACGCCACCAAAGTTATCCCCCCTGACAATCTAATTATTCTTGAAAGAACCGAGGAGAGCGATCAGTGATGTGAAACCTTTTGCCCCATTTATCTGAGGTTATGTTGGATGAGGAGTGGAGCAGATGCTGAGTGCTCATGCCGCTGAGCCCAGAGTACTGATGACTACACCAAATACCAGGTCAGTACCCAATACCACAGCCAGGAAAGCCTCAGCATCTATTATAACATCTATCATAACATTGTCATAAGATTGCAAAATAAAACGGTCATAGGACTGCATAACAACTTTGCAGAATCGAACTCTCTTGCACGGACTCTATGCACACACACTGGACTCTACCCACACACACATACTTACATTGACACCCCAACACACACACACACACTCACCACTTACGCTGCTGCAACTATTATCTATCCTGTTGCCTAGTCACTTTACCCCTACTTATATGTACAGTACATAGCTACCTCAATGACCTCGTACCCCTGCACATTGACTCGGTACTGGTACTCCCTGTATATAGCCATCTTATTTTCTATTCCCTGTATATAGCCATGTTATTTTAAATTGTTATTCACTGTGTATTTATTCCTAGTGCCACTATTTCTATTTTTCATGATTTATTTTCTGTTATCTTTAACTCTGCATTGTTGGAAAAGGACCAGTAAATGAGCATTTATCTGTTAGCTTACACATGTTGTCTACGGAGCATGTGACAAATAGCATTTTATTTTATTTGATAACTCTGTCATAAGACGGCATAATAACACTGTCATAAGACTGCATAATAACACTGTCATAAGATTGAATAATAACACTGTCATAACAATGTTATCAGGCCTGTGTTAAAACTCCAGTCCTCAGAGTTCTTTGATTCTAATGTGAGATTCTCTTACTAGCTCGATCGCAATAGATCTACACTTTCCAGGACATGGTGGCTCAGAACCCCAACCTGGTCAGCAAGATCGTGATTGGCCAGAGCTTTGAGGGCCGCCCTCTGAATGTACTCTTAAGTCTTGTCAGTTTTCAATACTTTTTTTGGTGTTTGAAGATTACCAGGATTTTCTTTGGACTCCACTTCTCTCTCTCATAGTTCAGCACTGGAGGCACCAACTGTCCTGGCATCTCGATCATTACTGGAATCCACTCCAGAGAATGGGTCACTCAGGTTAGCAGCACCTGGTTCGCCAAAAGGTGATTCACTTCTAGTCTCTTTCCTACCAGTCAGAGCCCCTGTTTTGAATTTCCCCACATGCTCATGAGTCACAATGCAAACTCCAGTTTGCTGCTAAGAATTTAAAAAAAAGTATAATGAAGGCAATAGGGTAATTACAGTCTATTTGCTATGATAACATATTATTATTATTAAGGGAGTTAAGTCTCAACTGATCGGTAGAAATTACATTAAAATCAACCTACAAAGCCATTCTACAGCAGAGACTTTTACTGGCCCAACGGCAATGGACAAGGGTGAACAACTCCGTCCTCGGAGGCCCGAATTAGACCTGGGAGACTAGGTATGTGCACTGGGCTACTAAGGACATTGTGATGATCAATCAATCAATCAATGAGCAGGATTTGGGCCCTTGAGGGCAGGAGTTGAGTATCCCTGGCATTAAGGGGTAGGTGGGTCCCCCTTTCACAAAGCGGCACAGGGGCCGTGGTAATCAAATAAGTCGACTTTGATGGAGTTGGGGGGTGAATAAGGCTGAGGGTTATTTCTATGGTCGGCTGCTCTGGGATCTGGCACTTTCAGAGCCGGCCAGGGATGATTCCCGTCGACTCGTCCGAGCACTGGATGCTTTGGAGTGGGCACTGCTGGGTGGACATGCGGCTGCTGAATCGGCCTGGGAAAGAGAGAAACACACACAATCACACATCAATGATAAGTAACTTGCAGGACCCCTCCTCTGTTTGTTCTACATGTTATTGCCATCTACTGGTAAGTTGTTAGTTACTACACGATGCAACAGAAGGGCTAATTCTCCCCAGTTCTATCAACTTTTCTATATCCATCTACTCTCATTCTCAACATACACGATGATGATCTTACCCGAGACATATTTCTGCACACGATTAGGGTTAAGGGGATCCCATTATTTACATTACAGTGAGGCAAACAAATGGATGATCAAACATGTCTGTGGATATTTTACTAGTGTATAGAATTCAGACTTAATGTGAGTTAGTATTATTTCCTATGATGTTAGTTATTTCAGTGAAGTATGGATTCATTGTTCGCAACAGGGTTGTGATTGGGTAATTGTATGCGGAGGAGAAAATAGAGATATTAGAACATTACATAGAAAAAAAGAAAAAGACCATCAGGAGCAAACAGGTCCTATACAATGAGAATACCAAACAATAGGAACACCTTCTTGATATTGAGATGCACCCACCCTTTTGCCCTCAGAACAGCTTCAAGGCTTGAAGGCTTTCGTGTCCAAAGATATCATAACTGCCATCGATAAAAGCCAATACTGTGCAGCCGTCTTCATCGACCTGGCCAAGGCTTTCGACTCTGTCAATCACCGCATTCCTATCAGCAGACTCAACAGCCTTGGTTTCTCAAATTACTGCCTCGCCTGGTTCACCAACTACTTCTCAGATAGAGTTCAGTGTGTCAAATCGGAGGGCCTGTTGTCCGGACCTCTGGCAGTCTCTATGGGGATGCCACAGGGTTCAATTCTCGGGATGACTCTTTTCTCTGTATACATCAATTATGTCGCTCTTGGTGCTGGTGATTCTCTGATCCACCTCTACGCAAACGACACCATTCTGTATACTTCTGGCCCTTCTTTGGACACTGTTAAAAAACCTCCAGACGAGCTTCAATGCCAAACAACACTCCTACTGTGGCCTCCAACTGCTTTTAAATGCAAGCAAAACTAAATGCATGCTCTTCAACCGATCCCTGCCCGCACCCGCCCGCCTGTCTAGCATCACTACTCTGGACAGTTCTGACTGTTCTGATATGTGGACAACAACAAATACCTAGGTGTCTGGTTAGACTGTAAACTCTCCTTCCAGACTCACATTAAGCATCTCCAATCCAAAATTAAATCTAGAATCGGCTTCCTATTTCGCAACAAAGCATCCTTCACTCATGCTGCCAAACATACCCTCGTAAAACTGACTATCCTACCGATCCTTGACTTAGCCGATGTCATTTACAGAAGAGCCTCCAACAATCTACTCAGCAAATTGGATGCAGTCTATCACAGTGCCATCCGTTTCGTTACCAAAGCCCCATACACTATCCACCACTGCGACCTGTATGCTCTCGTTGGCTGGCCCTCGCTTCATATTCGTCACCAAACCCACTGGCTCAAGGTCATCTATAAGTCTTTGCTAGGTAAAGCCCCGCCTTATCTCAGCTCACTGGTCACCATAGCAGCACCCACCCATAGCACGTGCTCCAGCAGGTATATTTCACTGGTCATCCCCAAAGCCAACTCCTCTTTTGGCCGCCTTTTCTTCCAGTTCTCTGCTGCCAATGACTGGAACGAATTGCAAAAATCACTGAAGCTGGAGTCATATATCTCCCTCACTAACTTAAACATCAGCTGTCTGAGCAGCTTACTGATCATTGCACCTGTACACAGCCCATCTGTAAATATCCCACCTAACTACCTCATCCCCATATTGTTATTTATTTTTTGCTCCATTACACTCCAGTATCTCTACTTGCACATTCATCTTCTGCACATCTATCACTCCAGTTTTTAATAGCTAAATTGTAATTATTTCGCCACTATAGCCTTTTTATTGCCTTACCTCCCTAATCCCTAACTACATTTGCACACACTGTATATAGACATTTGCTATTGTGTTATTGACTGTACGTTTATTTATCCCATGTGTAACTCTGTGTTGCTGTTTTTGTCGCACTGCTTTGCTTTATCTTGGCCAGGTCACAGTTGTAAATGAGAACTTGTTCTCAACTGGCCTACCTGGTTAAATAAAGGTTAAATAAAAAAATAACTGGTATCGTCCCGGCCCTAATCTGAGTCCTTTGGCACTAGTAACCAAGCCTATAACATTTGAATAACATGAGTTGTGGAATAATACCTGTGTCCAACCTTGTTCTCACATGTTGATATTTAGGGTTTTGGGGTATTCTCTTTTTCATGTACTGTGAGATGGGGAATACACAAAAATGTGTGATTTGCTCTGTTGTCAATGCACCCTTTACCAAGCTGTACAAAACATTAGGCATTGTGGAGAAAGAAGTGCTGCTGGATATGTACGGCACAGTCCCCCTCCATAACTACACATATTTGGTTAGTAGAGACCCAAGAGAGTATTTTCCACTCCACTTTAGCTGAGTAGAAACATTCTCTCTACAGCCCAAAAATCTCAACACACCAGTGTCAACATAGTACTTTTTCATTACTGGTCTTTAAAAATGTTTCGCCACAATAAAAGTGTCCATTCATAAAAAATCCAGATCTTTTGAATGAGTAATCCACATTGGAATGTTTTGAAAAGCAGGCATTTATTTAGAAGAGTACCTCATTACCATGCAAACATGACATCATCATTTGTGCTGCTGGCAGAATATTTGTAGGCATATTACCCATGAAGGTTACGTTAGGCCACAGAGTCCCTAAACCCAGAGGCGCAACATGGCGAAACTTCCGGGAACGCTTGCAAAACAGACCTGAACATGTTATTACTCCAACCTTGTGAAAGTGACAAATTTACAAGTTTTAATTGGTCAAAAACATCTTTATCTCAAAAGAGGGGCTTTGATTTAATGGCCTGCACATGCACAGATCGGCTCGAGACGACCGTTAGACCCGATAACGTATTTCTACGCATGAGCTTAGCAAGCCAACGTCGACGTAACATTGCCTACAAGTGTGATCGGGGATTTCTATTGTTGAAGCAGCATCTTCATACTGTCCCGTCTTTGGTTAGGCTTTGGTTAGGCTGGAAAAACCCTGCATTTAACATTAGGCCTAACTCTAGCTAGCAATGTCTGACCCCGGACAAAGCAGTCCTGTACTACAGAAGCTGAATTGTTTGGTCATAGTCATACCTTTCCATGTTTACATGTTTATGAAATGTATCAGACATATCAGTGTGGATGACGGATCACCACCTCAAGCTGAACCTCGGCAAGACGGAGCTGCTCTTCCTCCCGGGGAAGGACTGCCCGTTCCATGATCTCGCCATCACGGTTGACAACTCCATTGTGTCCTCCTCCCAGAGTGCTAAGAACCTTGGCGTGATCCTGGACAACACCCTGTCGTTCTCAACTAACATCAAGACGGTGACCCGTTCCTGTAGGTTCATGCTCTACAACATTCGCAGAGTACGACCCTGCCTCACGCAGGAAGCGGCGCAGGTCCTAATCCAGGCACTTGTCATCTCCCGTCTGGATTACTGCAACTCGCTGTTGGCTGGGCTCCCTGCCTGTGCCATTAAACCCCTACAACTCATCCAGAACGCCGCAGCCCGTCTGGTGTTCAACTTTCCCAAGTTCTCTCACGTCACCCCGCTCCTCCGCTCTCTCCACTGGCTTCCAGTTGAAGCTCGCATCCGCTACAAGACCATGGTGCTTGCCTACGGAGCTGTGAGGGGAACGGCACCTCCGTACCTTCAGGCTCTGATCAGGCCCTACACCCAAACAAGGGCACTGCGTTCATCCACCTCTGGCCTGCTCGCCTCCCTACCTCTGAGGAAGTACAGTTCCCGCTCAGCCCAGTCAAAACTGTTCGCTGCTCTGGCACCCCAATGGTGGAACAAACTCCCTCACGACGCCAGGTCAGCGGAGTCAATCACCACCTTCCGGAGACACCTGAAACCCCACCTCTTTAAGGAATACCTAGGATAGGATAAAGTAATCCTTCTAACCCCCCCCCCCCTTAAAAGAGTTAGATGCACTATTGTAAAGTGGTTGTTCCACTGGATATCATAAGGTGAATGCACCAATTTGTAAGTCGCTCTGGATAAGAGCGTCTGCTAAATGACTTAAATGTAAATGTAAATGTAAATGTTTCAGTTCCTGTCAAGTCAGCCCAGAAAATGTGCTACGTTACGCTAGCTTGCTAATTAAAATACGTTTTTGCAGGCTAACATGCTAGTCACATCTCATTTGATGATTGAAGATCTAGCTTGCTAGCTAGCTAGCTTGCTAGCTAGCTATGATAGCAAAACTAGCTAATTTTCTTCATCAACTTGCTAGCCAGCTGGCCCTTGATCAATCAATCAATCAAATGTATTTATAAAGCCCGTCTTACATCAGCTGATGTCACAAAGTGCTGTACAGAAACCCAGCCTAAAACCTCAAAAAGCAAGCATGACTTACTTTCACTACATTACACATAAGAGTCATTGGAAGAGGGCGTCTTCTGTACTGGGGAGTTTTGTTAAGAGCCCTGACGCTCGGTCTGCACATTAACACCCATCGCTTGCGGTACGGTTTTGGACATATAAGGACCTTATCTTTCATATCAGCGAGAAATAATAAAAAACTAACGGTTAAATTGATACATTCCTTTAGTGTTAGGGTTCCCACACGGCCATATCTCCATGTTACAGTGCGTGTTTACTGAAGACAGACGGAAGACGAGGGAAAACTTGTGCTAATTCAACTGAACAAAAATGTCAAACGGAACATTCAACCATTTCAAAGATCTTACTGAGTTACAGTTCATAAAAGGAAATCAGTCAATTGAAATAAATGCATTGGGCCTAATCTATGGATTTCACATTACTGGGAATACAGATACAGTGGGGCAAAAAAGTATTTAGTCAGCCACCAATTGTGCAAGTTCTCCCACTTAATAAGATGAGAGAGGCCTGTAATTTTCATCACAGGTACACTTCAGCTATGACAGACAAAATGAGAAAAAAAATTCCAGAAAATCACATTGTAGGATTTTTAATGAATTTATTTGCAAATTATGGTGGAAAATAAGTATTTGGTCACCTACAAACAAGCAAGATTTCTGGCTCTCACAGACCTGTAACTTCTTCTTTAAGAGGCTCCTCTGTCCTCCACTCGTTACCTGTATTAATTAATGGCACCTCATTCCATTTAGTATGAGTTGGGTGGGTTGTCTATGTGTTGTTTTCTATGTTGGGGTTTTGTGCGTTCGGCCTGGTATGATTCTCAATCAGAGGCAGCTGTCAATCGTTGTCCCTGATTGATAATCATACTTAGGCAGCCGGGGTTTCACGTGTGGTTTGTGGGTGTTTCTATTTCGTGTCAGTGTTCGTGCCACACGGGACTGTTCGGTTAGATTATCTTTTGTTATTTTGTTTCGTGTAGTGTTCAGTTTATTGTGAATAAAACATGGACACTTTCCACTCTGCGTTTTGGTCCGATCCATCCTCCTCCTCAGACGAGGAGGAGAACAATCGTAACAACTATTAGCAACAGAAAACGAAAATCTGTGTTCTTACTGGACAAATTCTGGTAGTACCTAATCCTTCCTTTTTCAAAACATGTTGGGCGTCCCACTTAATTCAGAGGAACTGAAGTTCCTTTAATCAGACAGGTTAAGTCAGTTAAATATCCTTATTTGCACTGATGTCTTGGTGACTTGCTCTGCCTATTGGCTCCTATCTGCCAAAGGTTCTGATGTGGAAGACCAACTTTGATGCGTTTGACTACCGGGAGGTCCAGTGGGCCACTCAAAGACATTCAGAGTCTTGTCCCGAAGCTACTCCTGCGTTGTCTTGGCTGTGTGCTTAGTGTTGTTGTCCTGCTGGAAGGTGAACCTTCACCCCATTCTGAGGTCCTGAGCGCTCTGGAGCAGGTTTTCATCAACGGTCTCTCTGTACTTTGCTCTGTTCATCTTTCCCTCAATCCTGACTAGTCTCCCAGTCCCTGCCACTGAAAAACAACCACACAGCATGATGCTGCCAGCAACACCATGCTTCACCGTAGGGATGGTATTGGCCAGGTGATGAGTGGTGCATGGTTTCCTACAGACGTGACGCTTGGCATTCAAAGAGTTCAATCTTGGTTTCATCAGACCAGAGAATCTTGTTTCTCATGGTCTGAGAATCATTTAGGTGACTGTTGGCAAACTCCAAGTGTGCTATCAAATGAAATTGTATTTGTCACATGCGCCTTACAGTGAAAGGCTTAGTTACAAGCCCTTAACCAACAATGCATTTTTTTTTTTTAAGTGTTAAGAAAATATTAACAAAATAAACAAAAGTAAACAATAAATAAATAAACAAAATAAGAAAATATACAAATAACAAATAATTAAAGAGCAACAATAAAAGAACAGCACGAGGCTATATACTGTTACCGGTACCGTTACAGAGTCAATGTGTGGGGAAACAGGTTAGTCAAGGTAGTTGAGATACAGTTTTTCTCAATTGCTTAGACACAATTCCTGGAACAACTCACCATTTTCTCAAATCTTCACACACAATTTTAAAAACTCTCACCCAACGGTACAAACATCTAACTTCTGGGTCCCAATTCAAACTTTGCCCTCAGACAACACACGCAAGCTGTCAAAAACAGACTACATGACTGTTTGTTCATTCAAAACACTGCTACCAAAATGTTTTGAACAGGTTTTCAGAGAAATCGTTTGGAACTTTGTAAAATCACAGCACTGACTATCCAGATGACCCTTTCAGGAACACCCTGGCGAGAGAAATTCAAAACAGTACTGTAACAAATACCTCCTACATTATTGGATAAGGGAATACTACTGTATATGCTGTTTTGGTCAAAAATCTGACCTTTGAAATGTCACACTGACAAAATATGTAAGGAAGAGTCCATGCACAGTAAAATACCCAATTTCCAAAAGCTTTATTTCTAAATGCAGCAAATGTACAGGTTACTCAGCATCAGAGTCAGAGTTCTCATCATCTCGTCTCAGGTCTGGGTCAGGCCATAATATCTCATCAACGTCACACATTATGTTTGCTCTTGCTAGGCAGTGTGGGAAAAATGTCCTTGTGTGCCTTAGAAAACCCTGGATAGACTCCACAGACACATCACCACAGGGGTCCTCCATTGCCTCCAAGAGGTTTTGCTGTGCGTAGGGGTTGTGGTCATACACTCTTCCGCCATGCTGAGAAAAATTCCTCAATTCGGATTCAGAAATGGGTGTTGCATGGACCCACTTTGACATGACGGTGGAGGACGCCACAATTGCTGATGGCTGCACATAGGGTGACGTTGCGTCCCCTCTGGCCAGGAACTTGTATGATGGCACGGTGACCAATGATGTTGCGCCCCCTTTTGTGCCTTTTTGTTAGGTTGAACCCTGCCTCGTCGATGAAGACGTAGTCCTGTGGGTCAGCCATGGCATCAAGCTCAAAGATTCTCTACAGAAGTAAAAAAAAACACACATTTTACTCTACTACAAATACAGTACTATAGTGTACTACTGTCCTGGAATGAAAGATTGTGTACTGCAGTTACTGTAACACATTACTATACAGTACTGTATTGATATGCTGGAGAGATGGGCCATACTCTACATACTGTAAGAATTCTGTACAGTACAGCAATTACCTGCACATATTGGAATCGTTGCTCCTTAACTCTGTTTGAATTCCTTTCAAAAGGCACACGGCACAGCTGCTTTGTCCTTATGTGGAACAATTTGGTCAATGGTGGTAATGCTGATGCTGTCAATTCCTTGGAAGACTACCTGGTCTTCAACTATTTGGGTTTGAAACTCCCTCAAACAGATGGCATTATTGGCAATCACCATATTCACCAGGGCAGTATCCTGCTCAGCTGTGAGAAGTCTCCGCCTACCTCCAACAGATGGTTGCCTCTCAGTTCTGCAAAAATGAAGTTTGACCATTACTGACCTATGGTCATCTATTACTGTGGTAAAAACTACACTGAGAAGAAAGTGGAGATTCAGTCTACATATACATTTTACATTTTAGTCATTTAGCAGACACTCTTATCCAGAGCGACTTACAGTATAGTGCATACATTTTTACATACTGAGACAAGGATATCCCTACCGGCCAAGAGCAGACGCTCTTATCCAGAGCGACTTACAGTAGAGTGCATACATTTTATAACATTTTTTTTTACATACTGAGACAAGGATATCCCTACCGGCCAAACCCTCCCTAACCCGGACGACGCTATGCCAATTGTGCGTCGCCCCACGGTTCTCCCGGTTGCGGCCGGCTGCGACAGAGCCTGGGCACGAACCCAGAGACTCTGGTGGCGCAGCTAGCACTGCGATGCAGTGCCCTAGACCACTGCGCCACCCGGGAGATGCACTACAACATCTACTGTTGTAACAAGGCAAATGACCTGTTTTCCCTTCTGAAAGTACGGACAATGGATGCAACTGTGTAACGGCTTAGGTTGGGTTGCACTAGCTGTCCAGCTTCTCTCATAGTCCTCCCATGTATGGGCACATGGTGAACTAGGGTGGCATGGATTTCATCTGAGATTACTTGACTTTGTTGTTGTTATTGTTGTTGTCGTCCTTATCCTCCTCCTCATCCTCTCTGTTGTCTTGCAACTTCGGCATTGATAGGATCCATTGTTCCAAAGCACATGGAGATGCCTCCAGGCCCTATTTATTGATTCTGCAATTCTGATTGGTGTGTTAACAATTTTGAGGCTTATACCCTGACTACACCGCTCGCGCAGCAACATTTATTTAAGAATCTATGTTATTCAATTATTGCACCCACACTGCTCGCGCGCACCAATGAGCATCTGCGTTACCAATGGCTAAAATAGAAGTCATTCCTATTTCTGACGCAGATCGCGCTGCAAGTCCTGCCTCTCCCATCTCCTCATTGGTTTATAGACCAGGTACCCACGTGCCATCTCCTCATTGGTTTTAGCCATGTGGGTGATTGAAAGACTAAATGTTTTGGCGGTTGTCGTGGTAATACTATGAAAGTGTAGATGCCAATCACCATATAAGTTCAAAGATGAAAAAGCCTGAAAGAAGGAGAGATGACATGAAACGATTCGGTGGACCGTTTTATGTGTGGACTAATTGTCGGAGAAGAGGACCTTGTGCATTTCAGGTAAAATAACAACTCAATGTTTATATCCCAGGACAAAATAGCTAGCAAGTGCAAGCTAACTAGTTAAATTGCCATAAATGTTTAATGCTTTTCGACCTGTCCCCAAATTAATGTCATTGGTTCAGAGTTTGTTTTGATATTTTAACCTGCGTGTCGTGATCACGTTTGGTGTAGGGGGACAAAATAAATGTTTGCGCGATAGTGCACGATGGCTCACGCACGCAGCCGGTTTGGGATCCGTGTCAGTGTTTGCACCTGGAGAAAGGTGTGCTCTTTGAGTTCAGGTTGTGATGACTTGAATTAATTATATTGAGAGCATGTGTTTGCTAAATGAATATATCGTGCAATGAATTATTTATTTGGCCACTTTTGTGTA
This sequence comes from Salvelinus alpinus, assembly GCF_045679555.1. NCBI lineage: Eukaryota > Metazoa > Chordata > Actinopteri > Salmoniformes > Salmonidae > Salvelinus > Salvelinus alpinus. The sequence goes on from NC_092100.1 coordinate 51,383,926, forward strand.
AGGTTTTGCAGAAAGAGTTTGGAATATTGAAAGATGTGTGGAAACAGGTGAATAGTGTTTACGGTTATGGGAAATGTGTGTGTTTTTGGGAATGGTGTAAGGGTATGTTTTTTTTGCTACAGGAACCAGTTTTGGGGTTAAGCAAACGAGAAATACTGTAATATGTACATGTAGGTAGAGGTAAAGTGACTATGCATAGATAATAAACAGAGAGTAGCCACAGCGTAAAAATGCGGGCAGGGGGGGGGGTAAATTCAAATTGTCCAGATAGCCATTTGGCTGTTCAGGAGTCTTATGGCTTTGGGGTAGAAGCTGTTAAGAAGCCTTTTGGACCTAGACTTGGCGCTCCGATACCGCTTGCCGTGCAGTAGCAGAGAGAACAGTTTATGACTAGGGTGGCTGGAGTCTTTGGCCATTTTTATGGCCGTCCTCCTGGTATAGCGGTCCTGGATGGCAGGAAGCTTGGCCCCAGTGATGTATTCGGCTGTACGCACTACCCTCTGTAGTGCCTTGCGGTCGGAGGCCGAGCAGTTGCCATTCCAGGCATTGATGCAACCAGTCAGGATGCTCTCGATGGTGGAGCTGTAGAACTTTGAGGATCTAAGGAATGCCAAATATTTTCAGTCTCCTGAGGAGGAATAGGCATTGTTGTGCCCTCTTCATGACAGTCTTGGTGTGCTAGAACCATGTTAGTTTGTTGGTGATGTGGACACCAAGGAAATTGAAGCTCTCATCCTGCTCCACTACAGCCCATTGATGAAAATGGGGGCGTGCTCGACCCTTCTTTTCCTGTCGTCTCCTTTGTCTTGATCACGTTGAGGGAGAGCTTGTTATCCTGGCCTTACACTGCTAGGTCTCTGACCTTCTCCCTATAGGCTGTCTCGTCGTTTGGCCGTCATTGTAAATAAGAATTTGTTCTTAACTGACTTGCCTAGTTAAATAAAGGTTAAATAAATGATGGACAACAGGGAAAACATTCACATGTAAAGTCCACCAGGTGGCAATACAGGCCTGTGTTTAAATGTATCATTGTGGCTACAGTGTTGTAAAAACACTGAGAAAATCTCAATTGCATACTCCTCGCATCCTCGCTCCTCGTCTCCTTCTCAAAACCCATTGGAGGAGAAGGTCAGAGGGGAGGGACCTCTGGCTTTCTCATCCAATCGGTTTCGAGAAGGAGATGAGGAGAGAGTACGCTAGGAGTGTGCAATTGAGATCTTCCCTGTATGTTTTCTGCATGTAGGTGCACTGACCCACATGCACTCAATGGAGGTCACAATGCCAGGGAGGTATTCTGTAAACAGTACAGCAACACTGTACTGTTTACAGTTTTGCCCCATCCCCCCTTGGGATTGATGGCTCAGCTGAATCATTCAAATTCCTGGGGACCATCTTCTCACACAAACTCAAGTGGGAAGAAGACAACACACACACACGCACACACACGCACACACACACACACACACACACACACACACACACACACACACACACACACACACACACACACACACACACACACACACACACACACACACACACACGCAGCTAAATGAGGCTTGTATTGAATGAGTCGACTAGGGTGGTTCAGCCCGGTCCAGGATGCCCCTGGTCCTGCCCTGTCAGATCCCATCACCGGGGAGGCCAACAAGATATCCCGGAGGTTTGCTCATCCCTTTATCACCAACTCCACACAGTACTTCCCTTCCTGCCTTGGGTTAGTGCTTCCTCATGGTGCTTCCTTACCAAGCGTAGGATGAAGGGAGAGAGAGAGGGAGGGAGGAAGAGACAGAGGGGGCAGCATTTTGACTGGAGGGGGTCTTTTTCCACTGACAGTTGCTGACATCATCTCCTCTGATTGTGTCATTATTTCAGGGCAATTCCCTCTGTCTGTGTGGTTGTGTGAGTGAATGCTTGTATGTGTTATAGGCTGTTTGTGCATATGCATGTGTTAGTGTATGTTGGAGACTTTTGTGTAGGAGTGTGTGTGCATGCGTGTGTGCAAATGTATGCTTTTATAAATGTGTGTGACGGGGTACAGCACACCAATGAGGCTACATGCCAATATCATATATGTTTGCATGCGTCAATTTGTGCGTTAATGGATTGTGTACAAGCATGTATGTAGTTGTTTTCCTGTGTACATTAATCGTAACACATCCAAGCCTTTTTATGTGTTGTCATTGAGTGAGAATACAGTGTGATGCACTTTGTCAGTGTTTTCCACAAGTGCGTAGAGTAGCCAGCCAAATAGAAAAAGTAGCCAGCCAGGCTCCCCCTGTGTCACGTTCTGACCATAGTTCTTGTGTGTTTTGCTTGTTTTAGTGTTGGTCAGGACGTGAGCTGGTGGGAATTCTATGTTGTGTGTCTAGTTTGTCTGTTTCTATGTTTGGCCTAATATGGTTCTCAATCAGAGGCAGATGTTTTGTGTTGTCTCTGATTGGGAATCATATATAGGTGGCTTGTTTTGTGTTGGGGTTTGTGGGTGGTTGTTTCCTGTCTCTGTGTTTTCTCTGCACCAGATAGGGCTGTTTCGGTTTTCCTCGTTTGTTATTTTGTTAGTTGTAAGTGTTCACAGTTTCGTCTTGTTTATTAAAGTCATGTTGAACACGAGCTACGCTGCATCTTGGTCCGATCCCTGCTATACCTCCTCTTCAGACGAAGAGGAGGAAGGCTGCCGTTACACCCTGGCCGTCCTCCCTGGGTTCATTTTCTTTGGCCCGAAGGAGCTCTATTTTGGTGGCTTCTGGTACATTCTAATGCTTTGACTGTACCTGAAATACACAGTGAAATGATTGAATACTTTATGGAGTTTACCTCCCAGATTGGACAAATGAGTTGTGGTATTATGTAGAAAGACTTGACTTTACAATTGAAATTACAGAACATTTATGAATTCAGTGCATTGCTAGTTGTTTTTTGTTGTAGTTAACCTTTATTGCAAGTGTGCACCTAGCAAAAGGCTATGGTGTTTTTGTACTGCACGTGTGAAGGTAGAGTTGGCAAAATAATACCCACTGGATTGATGAAAATAATCCTGATATCATTCTGTCAGGTAAGCATAGGCTACTTTGTAGTTTAATTGAGAAGGTTTTTGGGAAAGCCTTTCCATCTACCAGTAGACTGTTTTCATTCACATCATTGTGGTAGACGTGCATGCTGCGCACACAGACAGGGGAGTTCTCATTGCCTCTTCAGGAAGTTGCAGGGAATACATATCCCTGATGCATTCTGTAAATGTCTTATGATAAACCTGGGCAAATTAATACATTTAGTTGATTCCCTACTAAGGTGAATACATTTTTTATATTTTTGAATTCCGTTTTAATGTTTCCACGAGGGCCCTAATCATCATATTTGGACCAGAATGAGGCTCTCCGCTACCCATTCTTCATGCAGTGATGGCTCACCATTTTCTATCGCATGATTTCATAATTTACCTGCAGGTAACCTCCAAAAAGCCTACGCCTACCAGTAGCCTATGCAAATTAGGGAGCCAAATGAACAGCACTTGCAAAAATGCGATTCAGTAGACAACACTCACCAGGCAAAAAATTGTTGTGACGTGTAATGGAAACGGCAGATATAGGAGATATTTCTAAAGATCGACAACAGTTTTGTCTGTTCGACGGGTGGAATTGTCTTTTGTGACAAATTATGGTGTTGGTGTTTTTCGAATAAATGATGGTGTTTTTCAAATATATTATGATTGCTAAATACTTTTAAAGGTATACGGGGCTCGTGATTTAGGCTAATCACGTAATTATAAGTGCAACTTCACATTTAATTCTAAATTCTTAGTTCTTGCAACAACAAGTTATGTTTGTTTACAGGGCAAGAATTGTCCTGACTTTTAAGAATAGGCAGGCGACAAGCTTAGGTCCAAAATAAGCTCATAGCAACGCATTGGGCATATTTTTTGAACAATTTTGGAGAGAGGGAAACCTCTTGCTTTACCTCTTCCTCTCTGCTGTCATCTGCTGTCATCCTGTCATCGCTCACTTTGTGACTGACAGGTGCCTATCCTATCAATAGATTTCTAGAAGATAAATTGTTAATTCTAGCAGGAGAGGGTTTGACGGACTAACGAATTGAAACTTTTAAATGAAAAGTAACCTAGGTAATATGTAGTGGAAAATGTAGCCGGCTGAAAATGTGTGTCTCGCTCTCTCTCTCGCATTATCCATTGTGCACAGCGGTGTGCTAGCAGCATTAGCAGGGCTCAGTGGTTCTGAATATGGAGTTAGCAGCAGAGGCTATGTCATCACTCCACTGGAGCCTGCCTGCCTGCCTGCCTGAGCTAGATGGAGGGGGGATGCCCACACTCTTCATACATTTTGTCTTACCCATTCATCCTCTGAATGGCACACACACAATCCATGCCTCAATTATCTCAAGGCCTAACAATTCTTTAACCTGTCTCCTCCCCTTCATCTACACTGATTAACAAGTGACATCAATAAGGGATCCTACCTTTCACCTGGATAGTCTGTCATGTTCCTAATGTTTTGTACACTCAGTGTATACAGTTGAACAGAAACACACAATGGTTTGAACACTTGTCCAGTGTACACTAGACAGGGAGGAGAACTGTAGCCTAAATACTAACAAGGGTAGGAGTGTATTATACTCCCACTTTCACCTCTTTAGATCTGTGCTGACAGGGAAAGGGGGATACCTAGTCAGTTGCACAACTGAATGCATTCAACTGAAATGTGTCTTCCACAGTTAATCAGAGAGGTGCAGTGGTCTGCCTTAATCGACAGGGCCCAGTTGTTGTTGGGGGTAACTGCCTTTCTCAAGGGCAGAGCAACATGTTTTTCCACCTTGCTGGCTCGGGGATTCGAACCAGTGACATTTCAGTTATTGGCCCAATGCTCTTAACCGCTAGGCTACTTGCCACTAGGCTACCTGCCACAAGGCTACCTGCAGAGACAGGATAGACAGAGACGGCGACAGCAGCGACGGAGACAGCACGCAGGCAAGGTTAGAATGTCAAGGCTGTGTGTCTATATATAGCTGCTGTGACGGGTCTATTACAGGTATTGGGGACAGCTCAAAGGCAAACGGGGCATTCATGTTTTCCCACTGCTCTGCTGTATCCCTGCCTGGCTGTCTGTCATCTCACTCTGCCTGCCCCTCCTCTCTCTAGTGTAGTGGCTGAGAGACATGAAAGGGAATGTACATCAGTGAGTGTCAAACCAAGTGCACTGAATTGAAATCACATCAAATGAAAACTACATGAAGTAGGCTGAAATTAGTCCAGAGCAAATAGCAATATGGTGTGTTGACCGGACTAGACCAGTTCAAACCTATCCACATGCTTTGTCTCATCCTACACTGTGTGTGTGTAAGTGCATGGGTGTTTGTACGTCTGTATGTGTGTGTGTGTAGAAGAACCTGCCAGTGCCAGAGCTTCCTTCCTTTGCTGTAGGAAAAAAGGAAAGTACAGGATATTGGATGGCCCGGAGGTGTGGATACCAGATTTAAGTGCTGCGGAAAGAAGGACACGAGTTACAAGACATGACGGAAGTGGCTAAAGATAGACACACACATACACAGCCCCCGGGGGAACAAGGTTCACTTACCACCAGGAGAGAGGAGAGCTCTTAGAGATGTCCTCCTAACTGTGTAAGAGTGAACACTACGCACAAAGAAATGGCACACTATTCCCTATATAGTGCACTACTATAGACCCTGGTCAAAAGAATAGTGCCTTAAATAGTGAATAGGGTGATTTGGCACACACTAGAGCTGTCAGAGATTTCCTCCTAACCGCCTGGGAGTGAACACAATGCTTAAAAAAAAGACTCAATGTATTTTCCATGCAATTTGAAAGCTATTCTGCCATGACTGCCTTGAAAATGTATTTATCTCAATTGAATATCTACCTAGATATTAATTGATTATTTTGAGTACATAAAGGCCTGCAAATTGACAACAGAATGTTGTCCTTTATGCTACTATGTGATGAACTGTTTGTGGAGGTGGTGTTCCTGTAACTGAGATGCTTACGCAACATTTCCGTCTGGCGACAGAGGAGACGAAATGCAAAACGTCGCAAGACACTGTATACGTCCCATAATCCTCTCTTTATCCGCCCTCATTCTCCCAGCAGCAGCTCTCACTGCAGTCGCCACAGCGTTGGCATCATGTGGGTGGCCAAACATGATCTCACTCATCAAAGATATACGAGGGGCAAGCCTTATCACTAATTCAGTAGGGTTCTCTCAGTCTCTCCTCCCCTCCCTCGCTCCCTCCGCCTCTTCCTCTCTCAATTCAATTCAAGGTGCTTTATTGGCATGGGAAGCATATGCTTACAAATCTTACTGCTGTGATTTCACAGTGTGGTATTTCATCCAATAGAAAATGGAGTTTATCAAAATTGTATTTGTTTTTCAAATTCTTTCTGGGTCTGTGTAATCTGAGGGAAATATGTGTCTCTAATATGGTCATACATTTGGCAGGAGATTAGGAAGTGCAGCTGTTTCCACTTCATTTTGTGGGCAGTGTTTTGTGGGCAGTGTGCCTAAGGCGACCTTTCTCAATAGCAAGGCTATGTTCACTGAGTCTGTACATAGCTTTCCTTAATTTTGGGTCAGTCACAGTGGTCAGGTATTTTGTCACTGTGTACTACTCTCTGTTTAGGGTCAAATAGCATTCTAGTTTGCTGTTTTTTTGTTAATTCTTTCCGATGTGACAAGAGGCCCCAGACCAGCTTGCTTAGTGGACTCTTCTCCAGGTTCACCTCTCTGTAGGTAATGGCTTTGTTATCGAAGGTTTGGGAATCGCTTCCTTTTAGGTGGTTGTAGAATTTAACGTCTCTTTTCTGGATATTGATAGTTAGCGGGTATCGGCCTAATTCTGCTCTGCGTGCATTATTTTGTGTTTTACGTTGTACACTGAGGATATTTTTGCAGAATTCTGCATGCAGAGTCTCAATTTGGTGTTTGTCCCATTTTGTGAATTCTTGGTTGGTGAGCGAACCCCAAACCTCACAACCATAAAGGGCAATGGGTTCTATAACTGATTTGAGTATTTTTCGACAGATCCTAATGGGTATGTCAAATTTCACGTTCCTTTTGATGCCATAGAAGACCCTTCTTGCCTTGTCTCTCAGATCATTCACAGCTTTGTTGAAGTGACCTGTGGCGCTGATGTTTAGGCTGAGGTACACTACCATTCAAAAGTTTGGGGTCACTTACAAATGTCCTTCTTTTTTTTTGTCCATTAAAATAACATCAAATTGATCGGAAATTCAGTGTAGACATGGTTAATGTTGTAAATTACTATTGTAGCTGGAAATGGCAGATTTTTTCATGGAAAATCTACATAGGCGTACAGAGGCCCATTGTCAGCAACCATCACTCCTGTGCTCCAATGGCATGTTGTGTTAGTTAACCCAAGTGTATCATTTTAAAAGGCAAATTTATCATTAGAAAACCCTTTTGTAAATATGTTAGCACAGCTGAAAACTGTTGTTCTGATTAAAGAAGCAATAAAACTGGCCTCTTTAGACTAGTTGAGTATCTAGAGCATCATCATTTGTGGTTTGATTACAGGCTCAAAATGGCCAGAAACAAAGACCTTTCTTCTGAAATTCATCAGTCTATTCTTGTTCTGAGAAATTAAGGCTATTCCATGTTAGAAATTGCCAGGAAACGGAAGATCTGGTACAACGCTGTGTACTACTCCCTTCACAGAACAGCGCAAACTGGCCCTAACCAGAATAGAAAGAGGAGTGGGAGGCCCCGGTGCACAACTGAGCAAGAGGACAAGTACATTAGAGTGTCTAGTTTGAGAAATAGACGCCTCACAAGTCCTCAACTGGCAGCCTTTTCAGGCATCCAGGTAAGGTTGATCTTGTCCATATCACTAAGGCATTGTATGAGAACACATGATTGATGTTATGGATGATGACCAGGGGCCAGCGGGCAGTCATCCTCCTGCAGCTGTAAGTTCCAATCACCTTGTCCAGGTTGTCCACGCCTCCTTTGTTGTGGTTGTAGTCCAGGATGATGGCTGGCTTCCTGTCCTCGCGAGCACTGATCTCAGCCGTTTTGTGCAGTGTGCTCAGGAGGACCACATTCTTGTTCCTCTTTGGGAGATAAGAAACTAGAGTGGTGGTGGGGGTGAAGGCAGACTTTGATGAGAAGGCCTCTCTCCCCCTTGTTGCGAGAAGTGCATGGGGGAGCTCAGGCTTGTTCTTTCTAACTGTGCCAACCATGGTGATCTTCCTCTTCAGGAGCTGCTGGCTGAGTTCAATCAGTAGCACACATCATCTCAATATCTCATTGTGTGTGTGTGTGTGTGTGTGTGTGTGTGTGTGTGTGTGTGTGTGTGTGTGTGTGTGTGTGTGTGTGTGTGTGTGTGTGTGTGTGTGTGTGTGTGTGTGTGTGTGTGTGTGTGTGTGTGTGTGTGTGTGTGTGTGTGTGTGTATGAGTGTCTTTGTGGTTTTTGTGGTGTGTAAATGATTTTATAACTGCAGGGTCAAAAATGACCCTAAGACAGTCGTTGTACCCTGGTGGTGTACAGCTTTCATGGAATCATGAACAAAGACGATGTTTCACTTTTTCTAATGTTGGGGCCACGCTAGGAAAAGTCATCGAATTTCAAGTTGAAAAAATATCATTTCGGAGGTTTTCTCTGCTGTTAAACATAGTTGCGGGTCCTTTTTGACCCTTAAGACAACACAAGGGTTTATCAGCTTCTTGACATGCCACACCCGTCAGGTGGATGGATTATCTTGGCAAAGAAGAAATGCTCACTAACAGGGAGGTTGTCACGTTGGTATGAAGAGATTCGGGAGACAGGCGCAAGAATGCGTAATAGTTTTTTTTATTAAGCCCAAATTACGGCGTGCCGTGTAAAGGCACAGGGACGAAGACCAAACAAACACATAACAAAACACAGGGTAGAAACCCAAACAAAAGGGCGAGGAGTACCTCGAATAAATAACACAAGCGCACGATGATTAACACACGGGACGAGACCCGTAATCATCTGCGCGATCCACAATGACACGAAAGCCAAAACACACAGCACAGGTACTCACACGCACCAACGGACATAGTAACAATATATTACCTTTACAATGATGGACAGCACCATGGTGAACAAAGGGCACATATATACAAATACAATCAGTGGGAATAGGGGCCAGGTGTGCACAATGAACGTTCCAGAGGGATCTGTGACAGAGGTAAACACATTTCTGTACACATTTTGATAGAAATAAGCTCTTTGTGCATATGGAACATTTCTAGGATCTCTTATTTCAGCTCATGAAACATGGGACCAACACTTTACATGTTGCATTTGTATTTTTGTTCAGTGTACATATAAAGTGGGTGAAACAATATGTAAACATTATTAAAGTGACCAGTGTTCAATGACTCTATGTACAGAGGGCAGCAGTCTCTAAGGGGCATGGTAGAGTACCGGTTGGTAGCCTGCTAGAACAGTGACTAAGATTCAGGGCAGGGTACTGGGCGGAGGCCAGATAATGGTGACTGTTTAACAGTCTGTTGCCAGGATATAGAAGTTGTTTCCTCCTCGCTCTCTCTCTCTCTCTGCTGCTCTCTCAAGGATATAGGCTGTGTCCGGGGGGGGGGGGGGGCTCTGCTGAAATGGGCTGACAGTAAGTCGACACAGGAGGGCTAAATATAGCCACAAAGGGCTATTACAGGTATCCTATCGGCTGGGGACACCTCAAAGGCAATTGATCCCCCCCCCCCTTTGTTTTTACACACCCTCTCTCGGTTGATTTTTATCTCTCACTACTCGGGTTAGACGATTTGAAAATAACTGGCGTCAGGACAGGAGTTGTAATAATTTATACATTTTAATGACGATAGAGATTATATTGATTGTGACGCTTTCCATGTAATGGAACCTGCTCACTGACGTTGTGTTGCTATCTGAAGCACTGGCTGAAACCTCTCCTTTTCATTCCTTTAACATCTCTTCTTTTTGCAATATTGTCTATAGGAGGATAAGAGAGCCAGCGTGACTCACTGCTTTATAGTCAGCTATAGCAGTAGTGGTTGACTTCATGACCTTCTGTGAATAAAGTGCACCGTAAAGCACCACTGCCACAATTTGGATAGTCTGTGTGCTATTTGATTGTGTGTTTCTGACACCTCGTCAGTCTATTTGTGCGTCACGTTTATGGACAGTAGCTGTGTGAGTGTCCATGTATTCATCCAGCCACCTCTTTATAGCTGGCATCTGTAAATAACACCAGGGCAAGGTCATATCACTGTGACCCCTCTCCTCAAAAGAGAAACACACCAAAAACTCAGGTTAGGTTACCCATTTATTCCAACACTGCAGTTCACCGGTGGTTGGGATTTACTTTTGTAAAGTATTTGTCTATTTCATTTGGTAAATGTTTTAATGCCGTTCTACAATGCGGAACACCATAGGATAAAAGCCACCAATGTGCTGATTTCACATCCATCCAGTTTATTCCTCTGTGAAAGCAGACTAGCTACTGTGCTATTTGTGAACAGCCAGTGTGGAGGTAGAGAAGCAGGGAGAGGATGTGGCCGGGTGAACTGCGTGGGTAGATCAAACATAGCATCACTCTGCCATCGGCTCAAAGTGGGCTTATTCCTGCATGGGGGGGAAAACAGGCCAGGGTCAATGGGAATTGGGTTGCAGCGGTGGTTTTAGTGCTTTTTTTGATTTCATTCTGTGGGTTTTGGAGTTGAAATTGGTTGTCTGTATTGTTGTTTTGAAACGTGTGTGTATGTGTGTTTGTGTGCGTGACATGTGCGTGTTGTGTTTGTGTGCGTGACATGTGCGTGTTGTGTTTGTGCGCCTGAGGTGATTTATCTAAATCCATTTCATGCAGAAACAGGAAGAGAGCGGAATATCAAATATTTAAATCTACACCAAGTGTACAAACATCAAGAACACCTTCCTAATATTTATTTCTGATATTGAGTTGCACCCCCCCTTTTTGATGAGGCCTTGTTCAACAGGGATGCTGGGCCATGTTGACTCCAATGCTTCCCACAGTTGTGTTTAGTTGTCTGTATGTCCTTTGGGTGGTGGACCATTCTTGATACACACAGGAAACTGTTGAGTGTGAAAAACCCAGCATTGTTGCAGTTCTTGACACAAACCGATGCGCCTGGCACCTACTACCATACCCTGTTCAAAGGCACTTAAATAGTTTGACTGGCCTCATTCACTCTCATAAAATCACACACACAATCCATGTCTCAATTGTTACAAAGCTTAAAAATCGTTCTTTAACCTGTCTCCTCCCCTTCATCTACACTTATTGAAGTGGAGTTCACAAGTGACATCAATAAGCTTTCACCTGGATTCACCTGATCGGTCTATTTAATGTTTTTGTTATGTTTTGTGCACTCAATGTATATCCAAATCCACTTTCCTCACTAGTTTGTGTGTCTGTCACGTAGACCTACAGGTAACCGCCAAAATAAAGGAAACACTTGAGTAAATGAGGGATACAAAGTACATGTATCTGTGCAACTGTGTGTGTGTGCTTGAGAAAGAGAAGAGGATTACTGGTAAAGCGATAGGAAAACAAATTAGAATCCTATGAAGTGAGAAGGCCAGGGAGTCACAGGCTCCATCCGCCCCATCCGGAGGTATGGCCGAAACCTGACACTGATGCAGGTCCCAAGTTAAGCTCCCATCAGAGGGTTGAGGGGCAGCCAGCACATGGCCCACCTGTTGGGAAGTCATTAATCTCTCTGTTCCACATTCACACACCCACATACTCAGCCAAGAGACAACCACCCTCCCCTCCTCCACCGGCGCCCTCAACAGTGTTTGACGTGTTTCATTGTTTGATGTGCTACCTCTGTCTCTCCATTTTCTCTTGTTGCTTTTCTGCTTTTCACAATCTGGTTGGCCTCAATTTCTCTCACTTCTTTACTCACTGCTCCCTGCTTTGTCCTGTAGTGTCCCTGTCTTCCCACACCATAAGGTCTGAAAAGATCTACTGTTTCTATGGTGACTGCTGCCTTGATTCTACTACTGTATGCCAGGTTGCTGTATGATGCTCAGAAGCTCAGACTAGGTCCTATCCAGACTAAATAAGCAGTGTCTGACAGAGGATCCTCTAAGCTGAACTATGCCTTATACATTACACCTCATTCACTGTCTATATAAACCTGACCTCAGATCCTTACTTATCACCTTCTTAGGATATGAACTTTAACCCTATTCCAATTAACTAGCCTATCACCTCATTCAAAGGATACATTTCCTAGCCTCACATGCTAAACTTCATCCCATTATTCTTAGGGTATGACCTTTAACCTCTAACCCGACTGATTGAACTCTGAACTCTTACCTCAGTCATAGGTGAGCCTTCGAGACAAGTAGTCTGAGTCTGCATGGTGAGATGACAGGAGAGGAAGCTAGGGGCCATGCAATGAGCGATTGAGTGAAAGAGCACTTCACCAGCCAGGCTCCACATTCCTCATTCCTCCCAGTCCCCACCTGTTTGATTCTGTTTGATCCTGATCTCCTGGTGGCTAACGCTAACATTCTACACCTGTGATGTCCCTCTGAGACCCTCCAAACCCCTCAGCACTCAGCAGATCTAGGTCGGATCATCCATCATCATACTATTTCCAGTAAGACTTGGAGGATTTGGTTCTGGGTGTGAGATTGTGATGAAGAGGGGTTGTTATTGTGGTATTTCTTCTGGACTATTGACTCTTTTTCTTTATCTTCTAAAGAGTCATGTCTGAGACTTTTTGTCTGAAAGTATGATGTTTCTGCCCCAAAAGTTTTTATTTTGCTCAGAGAAGAAAGGTATTTTTCATACTAATGGCTTGTCCCTTTGTTTTTGCATTTTTTTTCGTCCTTTGTTCTGCTCAAGAATCGGCATTAAAGACGCTTAGGCCCCTAAGTGTTGGTTGCTGCGGGGTGGCATTGAGCCCAGAATGTGTGGGAACCTATGAAAGGTTAGCTTGCTTGGACTGGAGCATGGTCTGAGAGGGTTATTAGCTGGACTAGCCTAGCTTAGCGCTCCCATTGTTTTTCATTGGTGGCAATTAGCAATTAGTGCTTGGCTTACAAAATGAGTAGTGGGTTCCCACAGGTGCTTTACAGTCTGTTTGGTATTAGCTCAAGTGCTGAAGCAGATTATGAGGCATTTGTTAGGTAATTTAACTTGGCTCAATTCGAATCCTGCATAGCGACCGCTTGGCAACTTCCGGTGTATTGATGCTTTTCTAAGTATTTAGTCAATGTTCTTAGCAGAATTATTATATATATACAGTGGGGAGAACAAGTATTTGATACACTGCCGATTTTGCAGGTTTTCCTAATTACAAAGCATGTAGAGGTCTGTAATTTTTATCATAGGTACACTTTAACTGTGAGAGACGGAATCTAAAACAAAATCCAGAAAATCACATTGTATGATTTTTAAGTAATTAATTTGCATTTTATTGCATGACATAAGTATTTGATCACCTACCAACCAGTAAGAATTCCGGCTCTCACAGACCTGTTAGTTTTTCTTTAAGAAGCCCTCCTGTTCTCCACTCATTACCTGTATTAACTGCAACTGTTTGAACTCGTTACCTGTATAAAAGACACCTGTCCACACACTCAATCAAACAGACTCCAACCTCTCCACAATGGCCAAGACCAGAGAGCTGTGTAAGGACATCAGGGATAAAATTGTAGACCTACACAAGGCTGGGATGGGCTACAGGACAATAGGCAAGCAGCTTGGTGAGAAGGCAACAACTGTTGGTGCAATTATTAGAAAATGGAAGAAGTTCAAGATGACGGTCAATCACCCTCGGTCTGGGGCTCCATGCAAGATCTCACCTCGTGGGGCATCAATGATCATGAGGAAGGTGAGGGATCAGCCCAGAACTACACGGCAGGACCTGGTCAATGACCGGGAGAGAGCTGGGACCACAGTCTCAAAGAAAACCATTAGTAACACACTACGCCGTCATGGATTAAAATCCTGCAGCGCACGCAAGGTCCCCCTGCTCAAGCCAGCGCATGTCCAGGCCCGTCTGAAGTTTGCCAATGACCATCTGGATGATCCAGAGGAGGAATGGGAGAAGGTCATGTGGTCTGATGAGACAAAAATAGAGCTTTTTGGTCTAAACTCCACTCGCCGTGTTTGGAGGAAGAAGAAGGATGAGTACAACCCCAAGAACACCATCCCAACCGTGAAGCATGGAGGTGGAAACATCATTCTTTGGGGATGCTTTTCTGCAAAGGGGACAGGACGACTCTACCGTATTGAGGGGAGGATGGATGGGGCCATGTATCGCGAGATCTTGGCCAACAACCTCCTTCCCTCAGTAAGAGCATTGAAGATGGGTCGTGGCTGGGTCTTCCAGCATGACAACGACTCGAAACAGACAGCCAGGGCAACTAAGGAGTGCCTCCGTAAGAAGCATCTCAAGGTCCTGGAGTGGCCTAGCCAGTCTCCAGACCTGAACCCAATAGAAAATCTTTGGAGGGAGCTGAAAGTCCGTATTGCCCAGCGACAGCCCCGAAACCTGAAAGATCTGGAGAAGGTCCGTATGGAGGAGTGGGCCAAAATCCCTGCTGCAGTGTGTGCAAACCTGGTCAAGAACTACAGGAAACGTATGATCTCTGTAATTGCAAACAAAGGTTTCTGTACCAAATATTAAGTTCTGCTTTTCTGATGTATCAAATACTTATGTCATGCAATAAAATGCAAATTAATTACTTAAAAATCATACAATGTGATTTTCTGGATTTTTGTTTTAGATTCCGACTCTCACAGTAGAAGTGTACCTATGATAAAAATGACAGACCTCTACGTGCTTTGTAAGTAGGAAAACCTGCAAAATCGGCAGTGTATCAAATACTTGTTCTCCCCACTGTATATATATTTTTTATTATCATTATTTTATTTACACAACAAAATACTTTTGTCCCAAAAAGTTTTTGTTTTGCCTAGCGAAGAAAGACATTTTTCATACTAATGGCTTGTCCTTTTGTTTTTGTCTTCTTATTCAATCTTTGTTGCAGTGTTTTTTTTTTTTTTTTTACTCGTGTACCTATCAAAGGCACAATGAATGAATGAGGACTAGTCCAGACCAGATCCTGAGTGTTTCCTCTGTTTTGTTTGAAAGCTTTCAGCATGGTTTCTCACAGGGCTTTCTAAAATGTTTCTATGTGATAGCAATATTTCTAGTGCATTTAAGAGCAAACATGATATGTTGGGTCACCTTTTGTACAATCCATCATTCCATTTCATATCCAATGTTTAGATGCTGCATGGGCTCAAATATAATGTGTGGTGCACTGTGCCTCTCGATCTTTCACATGTCCCATCAGGATATCCTTCCTGACTTGGCTAGTTAAATAAAGGTTAAATAAAAAAACAATTAAAAAAAACAACAATTTGACAGATAGAAGACCCAAGCTCTGCTTGACACCTTGGTTGGTGGGCAGAATCATAAAAAACAACTCTGCAGTTTGTTTTGAGATTTACTCTACAGTGACATGCTTTGTGAGAGGAAAAAAGCTACAGTAAACATTCAAAAGATGATTTCATTGAAGGAACCTCACAGAAAGCCCATATATCCTGAACTTCTCTACTTTGTCACTCCATAGTTTGCACTCCACCATAGCTGGCCGCAGGTTCACCTATGTGTTGATGGCTGAGAGTTGTTGTCGTACAACAAACGTCCATAGTGAGCAAAGCACAAAGCTCCCTCCCTCTCTTTGTCCCCCCCCTCCCTCTCTCTCTCCCTCATTCCCTCCCTCCTATTGTTTACTCTAGCACAGGTTGGCTGTTGTTCTATGTTATGATCTAAAACCTGTGAGTCACATCTGCGCTTAGCTGGCTGTCCAGATAACCTGGGACGATTAACCTCTCTCTGTCCTACACACACACGCTACAAGCACACACACACACACACACACGCTTAAATCTCCATATGGCCACCTACCCTACTTTCCGTTCCTGTCCTTCCTCTCCTTCGTCTAGCCTTGTAACTGTCTAGTTGTGTCTCCATCTTGACAGTTGAGTGTGAGAGAGAGTATTAACCTACTGTACTGCTGTCTAATTGGTATACACTCCCCTACGTATTTGGACAGTAATGAAACATTTTTAAATTTGGCTCGATACTCCAGCATTTATGGTCATATGACACAAAAATAGAGGTCTTTGGCCACACACACCAGCGGTGGATTTGGCCTTCGGGAGTACAATGTGTATGCAGAAAATGATGCATACTGTAAAATATGGTGGTGAATCTTTGATGTTATGGGGCTACTTTGCTTCCATTGGTCCTGGGGCTCGTGTTTAGGTCAACGGCATCATGAACTTTACCAAGTACAAGGACATTTTTGCTAAAACCTGGTTGCCTCTGCCAGAAAGGAGGATGTGACTTGGCCATGAGGGGATCTTCCAACAAGAGAATAACTCCAAGCACACACCAAAGAAATGGTTAAAGGCCAAATGCAGACGTTTTTATCTCAATATCAAATCATCTCTGGGTAACACTGAAGTACCTTACTGTGATTGTTTTCAATAAAATGGTCAAAAAGAAACTAAAATAGCTTCTTGGCAAATAGCAATTTTTCTCAAGCAAGATTTTTGCTAGGACTGTCTGGGTGGTCTGACTCGGAAGAGGAAAACTGAAAACAACCTGTTATTGGCAGGGATATTTGGAACTCTATTTCTTATTGGTCTATTAATGAATTTACCACCAGGTGAGGTCACCCGGCACACCAAAACACCATCCCACAAAAACAGGTTGAAATTCTGACGTTCTTTTCAAACAGCTCTAACACTAAAAGGGCATTACCATCATTTTCACAGTATTATTCCTATCAAATTTTATTGGTCACATACACATGGTTAGCAGATGTTAATGCGAGTGTAGCGAAATGCTTGTGATCCTAGTTCCGACAGTACAGTAATATCGAACAAGCAATCTAACAATTCCCCAACAA
Organism: Salvelinus alpinus; assembly: GCF_045679555.1. NCBI lineage: Eukaryota > Metazoa > Chordata > Actinopteri > Salmoniformes > Salmonidae > Salvelinus > Salvelinus alpinus. The sequence continues at coordinate 51,400,885 of NC_092100.1, forward strand.
CTACCTATTACACACAAATCTAAAGGGGTGAATGAGAATATGTACATATAACTATATGGATGAGCGATGGCCGAGCGGCATAGGCAAGGTGCAATAGATGGCATAAAATACAGTTTATGTTGTAAATGACTATTGTAGCTGGTAACGGCAGATTTTTTTGATGGAATATCTACATATGCGTACCAGTTTTATTGCTTGACAACAGTTTTCAGCTGTGCTAACATATTCCATTTTTTTATGGAATATCTACATAGGCGTACAGAGGCCCATTATCAGCAACCATCAATCCTGTGTTCCAATGGCACGTTCTGTTAGCTAATCCAAGTTTATCATTTAAAAGGCTAATTGATCATTAGAAAACCCTTTTGCAATTATGTTAGCCCATCTGAAAACTGTTGTTCTGATTAAAGAAGCAATAAAACTGGCCTTCTTTAGACTAGTTGAGTATCTGTAGCATCAGCATTTGTGAGTTCGATTACAGGCTCAAAATGGCCAGAAACAAAGAACTTTCTTCTGAAACTCGCCAGTCTCTTCTTGTTCTGAGAAATTAAGGCTATTCCATGCGAAAATTGCCAAGAAATGGAAGATCTGGTACAACGCTGTGTACTACACCCTTCACAGAACAGCGCAAACTTGCTCTAACCAGAATAGAAAGAGTAGTGGGAGGCCCCGGTGCACAACTGAGCAAGAGGACAAGTATACTAGTTTGAGAAACAGATGCCTGACAAGTCCTCAACTGGCAGCATTAAATAGTACCTGCAAAACACAAGTCTCAACGTCAACAGTGAAGAGGCGACTCCGGGATGCTGGCCTTCTAGGCAGAGTTCCTCTGTCCAGGGTCTGTTCTTTTGCCCATCTTAATCTTTTCTTTTTATTGGCAGGTCTGAGATATGGCTTTTTCTTTGCAACTCTGTCTAGAAGGCCAGCATCCCGGAGTCGCCTCTTCACTGTTGACATTGAGACTGGTGTTTTGCGGTAATGGTGAGAGGTTAAAATGCTTTGTTGTAGCCTCTGTAAGTTTCTCACTCATTATTATTCATGATTCATTCATCATTTTTCCTAATCACGGCACTGAACACGGATTGATTTAGAAGTCTTCATTAAACCAATCCAAAACACAACCAATACAAACTGCAAATGCATCCAACAAGTTTGTATAGCCACAAGATTGATTTAGTCATTGTGTCCTAGGAATATGGGACCAAATACTAAACCTGTGACTACTTTCGTAGACTATAAGTAAAATGAATCTTCAAATGGTGGCGACTAGAACTATAAAGTACTTTAATTTCTAAACGGCAAATCAAATAGGTATGAAAATACCCTCAAATAAAAGGTGACATTCTATACTCCCTCATGCGAAACATACATCCAAAATGCTGGAGTATACAGTAGAGCCACATTAAAAGAAATTGCATCACTGTCCAAACACATACTGTACATATGGGGAGTGTATTAGTGGTGCACGGGTCAGCTGTTTGTTCACCCGCACCTGCTCTCTCAATTGATAATAATCCATCTCCAACAACCTAACTATGTGATGAAGTGAAAGTCTGAGGCCCGCACCCGAACCCAACCCGCTAATATAGAAAATGCGCTGTAGACTATAGTCAGAGACGGCAGAATGATTTCTTATATGTATCTTTTTGCCTGATTTTAGATATGTTTTTACGTATCATTTCTGACGTTTTGGTAGGCGATTTGTCAGTCAACTTGTCTATAATTAGATACATGCAGATTCTCCATTGTCATTATGTTGCCCTCGAAGACTAAATAAACCCTTGCTCAGCAGAATTTCAAAAGCCGCTAGAATGAATACAATCTAGTTGACATCTGTAATGTTTTCTCTGTCATCTCTGCTTCCTTCACGGCGGTAAGACGATTAGGGACCGGGGTGAAAATGCAATAACTCTCAAAAACAAGAAAATGTCCAAATTTAATCAGTTTGACCAGAGGTAAGGAAATAGAAATCTGTGAAAACGACCCAAAATGTTTCTGATAAGATGTCAGTTCGGCTTGGGTGCATATTTTATGTGGTTAAAATACTATCAGCTTTTATGATGCTGATAATTATAGCACCTCTACAGATGGTATCTAACTGCGCATTCACATTCTCTCAAGATTCTGAAAGTTGTTCCAGAGTCAACATTTTGCCAATATTTGGTGTATCATTTCACTGCAAGAAATGCTTAATTCTGCAGGAGTTAATATGAAGGATATAGGAGAGGTTATAGACCTACAGTCAGTGTCCAGATTTCAGTTTTCACTTAACCCAGCTGAACAGTAGGCTATAGTTCCCTTGACGTGCCATAGGCCTATTTAAATTTGTAGAGCGCCTCACAGTCATCATACATAATATAGCCGGCACTCTGCTATCATCCCCTTTTGCCACTTCACCAAATCTTTCCCAAACATTCATTTTCTGGCCCTCCCTTCTCTTCATTTTCAACTCTCCATTTCAAAGCTTTTCTCTTATTGAATTAATCTCAGACATTGTCCTCAACCCATAACCATTCAGTCACTGCTACATCAGGTTAGTGTTACAGGACATCCTGAAAAACTTACTATTAAGGATGATTCAACTCACTAAAATCCTCTTAATGAATGATGATAGTAGTCAGAGCATTTTATTTTGCCTGAGGCACCATTACACTACAAAATATGTTCATATAGTTTGTGTGATTTCAACTGGATTTTACCAAAAAGGTTCAACCTTTGTTTACCGGTCCAGTCGAGTATGTTTTTGGGTATAGCCTAACAAAAGCCTGACTCTGACCCACTACATCTCTCTTTCCTCTCTCTGTGTCACGTTCCTGACCTATTTTCTGTTGTTTTGTATGTGTTAGTCGGTCAGGGCGTGAGTGTGGGTGGGCTTTTCTATGTTTTGTGTTTCTATGTTTAGGTCTTGTAATCAGCCTTATATGGTTCTCAATCAGAGACAGGTGTTTGACGTTTTCCTCTGATTGAGAACCATATATAGGTTGGCTGTTCACACTGTTTGTTTGTGGGTGATTGTCTCCTGTGTCTTCCGTGTCTGTGTCTGCGCACCACACGGGACTGTTTTGGTTGTTTGTTCATTTGATGTAGTCTGTTCCTGTTCGTGAGTTCTGCGTGTAGTTATGTAAGTTCCATGTTCAGGTCTGTCTACATTCGGTTTGTTATTTTGTACATTTCAAGTATAGTTCGTGTCAGTGTTCGTCGCTTGTCAATAAATCATTATGTCAACATACCTCGCTGCGTATTGGTCCACCGATCCTTCTCTCCTCTCCTCGTCCGAGGAGGAGGAAGACGACAGTTACACTCTGGCTTTGTCCCCCTACTACCTTAGTGACCTGGGCCTCTTGTGACGGCCCGGCCCTATTTAAACACATTAAGTTACACTAGCTTAATGAAAGGAAGTTACCCATTTAGGTCTATTTCTACCCTTTTATAATTTAAAACTCCACTTTGCCTCTGTGGAGAATTGGTGGTAAAGGCCTACTTCAAAGGCCTGAATTCTGAACAGACAGCGTGATACTTGTTAGTGTTCCTCACTCTGGTCCTTGTGACGCTTGTCCAGGGTTATTTAGGAAATGGTGTGTGTGAGGTCAATCAGTTAGGAAGGCCCGGACAACAAAACCCTGTGATGTGATGTCCCCGATTCTGCCGTAGAGCAATTGGATTAAAGCTCCCCAAATCAAATTACCTTCAGTTTTTCCTTCTTTTTATTTGACTGGGGCAAAACAAATTACAGGATCAAAATCCTGGACACAGGCCTACACTGTGGAAGACAATACTACAGGGTTTAATAGGCCCAAAGATGCCTTTCTTTAAGGTTGGAAAGCATGCAATTCCTCCTTTTTCACCCCCCACTGTACAATGCAATGTGACATGTGTTCATGCACATGTTGTTCTACCTGGTTAGGGTCAGAATGGAGGGACTGAAGGTGGCTGGAGGTGAGCTCTGCTTTAGGTCGACCCTTGACCTTGTGGAGATAGCTGAATGGCTGGGTGGACAGGAGTCAGGACACTGAAGGCTCTGCTTGTTCTGTTTTACTAGCATCTCTTTAACTGGGCCTCCTCCAACTCTCTGGATCATTCCTCTCCCTCTGCTGCTTTTGTTCAGAGCTTCTTCACTTCTTTAATTTCCCCCTGCTCCTTTCATCTTTCATCTTTCATCCTTCGTCTCCCAGTCCTCTTCTCTTTATAATGTCCTATCTTCTCTCAGCTCTCTCTGTCTCCTTGACCATCCCTTTCTCACTCATCACTTCCCTCTTCCGTCTCCCAATCCTCTCCTATGTCCCCTATCCTCTCAACATCCTCTCCTCTCTTCTTTCCTTTCAACCTTCTCTTGTCTCCTCTTCCTTGTTGACCTTACTTGACCCATATGTCGGTGACTGGGTGTAGACAGCACGTGATGGCTCGTGCATATGTGTATGTACTTATGTGTGTTGTGTGTGTGTGTGCATGCTCATGTCGGTGTGTATGTGCTGGCGTGTGGTCTCCCTGTTACATATATGTGTGTGTGTGAGTCAGACATTCCTGCTGAAGTTTTCCCCACATTCCTAGGATGCCTCGCCATTTCAGCAACGCCTCCTCTCTTCCTGTTTCTTTCTGGTGGGCCGCTGACACTCACAGATATTTACGAGGGTCTCGGGATACCCCCCCCAGCTTCTCATCTGTAGTTATTGATGCCTCCTCTCCAGAGAGGGGTTTCAAAGAGGGGAGATACAGCATATTCCCCCCTAAATTTGCTGCCCTGTTCAGCTTGTGGAACGTGATGTGAAAGTTGTGAATGGAGAAATGGGCTGATTTAGGGATTTGGTGTATTTGGATTAATCCACTTTGGTCACAATGAGGAATAACTGTAGTTTCCTTTGTTTAATGAAACACCTGTGTTGAACCACAGTGCGTGAGCTTATTAATACACAGGCGGGGCCTTGATTAAGACAGATTGAGAATTATCCTGAATAATTAAACATTACCACACATTATTTACTGGAATTGTACAACGCATTACTTACTGGAATTTAGAAAGGTATTTAAAAGATTTTATTAACAAAAGGTAAACAAATACATTTTCTTTACAGTACTTTTTTTTGGGGGGGCGGCAGGTTTACAGCTAATTTCCTGCAATTCTACACATTTAGCCTTGGGGTGGGGAGAACGTTTGGCAGTTTTAAAAGCTAATCTCCTGCAATTCTACACATTTTGCCATGACTTATGCCATGTTATTATGATATCTGAGTGAGAGTGACTAACAAAACCAATGGGGCCCCCTGGAGGTCAGGGCCCCTGAGCACATACCCTGCGTGCCCGGTCGGTAATTCAGCCACGTTCACTACAAGTTTAGATAGATGGCTAGACTAACTAGACTCATTTACCATTCGACATTTGTTTTATTTGTATAATTATTATCCGGCCCTCGTGTCCTCATATGTAGCTACGGCTCTGCACAGTGCCTTTTGAACCCCACTCACATACACACACTCACACTTTTCTTCCCATGTTCCACTGACACAGCCTTTCCTCACTATTTATCCTGCACGCATGCAGTACATATAGTACACGCCGTTCACATGCATATGCAGACACAAAACCCCAAACATAGAAATGTATATAAAACACTTATAATAGAACTATAGTATCTCTATGACCCCAAAACCTTCCCACCAGAATACAGACTGTTTGTCTCCTGTATGCCAGTATGATAGAAAGACTGTAGGGGCTGGTGAAAGCACTGTGGGGTCTCGAATGGCAGAGGACAAAGGCCACCTGTGGCTGCCGGGGTCTCCTCTCTCCTGGGTCCCCCACCCCCAGCTGACTCTCTAAAGACCATGACCCACTCACCCCCAACTGTTCCACCTGTCAATCACATCACTGGAGCCCGAACTGGAGCTGCCTCCAGTGTTGCAGCTGCCTGTTGTACACATGCACAAACATACATACATGCACACACACACACACACACATGTCCATGGCACTTCTATCAGGAAGTCAGTCACTTACATCATTTTGCAGCATTGTCGGGCTGTCAAGGCTGTCCATTTCCAGCAACCATAAAAGTTATCCTCACCCCATGTATGCTCTGCCTCCTGCTCCTAACCCTACATTATACAGGCCTATTGCGTACCTATTGCGTAAGTGCAACGTCACATCAACACATGACCCATGACCAGTGTTATGACTGATAACAGTCTAGATCTGACTCAGAGCTTAGAACAAACTTCTGGACTCACTGGTTGAACTCAAGTGGTCAATGCTGTTGCTGGCCACTCTGACAATATTCATTGACATTTATAGTCAAGTTCATTGAGGTTCCTAGTACAGTATTTAGATCAAATGACTAATTGTGTTAATTAAAAGGAGTTAAATTAACCTTATGTCGCAAATTATCATTTTTGTTAATTGGCAGCGGATAGTGATTGTGATTTAAATGTGCATCAAAATGTGAATTATGCATGTACATCTTTCTAATGGGCTTTAAAATGGGCTAATCTAATGCAAAGCCACAATGATGCACATTCACTTCCTAACCATGAGAGGATTGCATGGCAATGGCCACCACTTCACTTCAGCCTTGGGTAGAAAAGTTGCTGGAAATCCTTCGGTGCTAATATGAGAGCGATTAGCTAGACCTCTCATTGCAAGGTAGCCTTTCTCTTCTTGGAAATGAGGCCAACTCAAGGGACTGTGTCGGTTACCGGTAATCAATTTTAACCTAATGTGCTATAGCTCGCTACAGATGTAGAAATGCATGCAATTCTACAAATGGAATTCATGCAATTCTTTGCTTCATGCAATCCCATACTATACTGAACAAAAATATAAATGCGACATGCGACAATTTAAATGATTTTTACAGAGTTACAGTTCATGTGAGGAAATCAGTCAATTGAAATAAATAAATTAGGCCCTAATCTATGGATTTCACATGACTGGGAATACAGATATGCATCTGTTGGTCACAGACACCTTTAAAAAAAAAAAATGGGCCTCACAATGGGCCTCAGGATCTCATCGCGGGATTTCTGTGCATTCAAATTGACATCGATAAAATGCAATTGTGTTCGTTGTCCATAGTTTATGCCTGCCCATACCATAACCCCACCGCCACAATGGGGCACTCTGTTCACAACGTTGACAACAACAAACCGCTTGCCCACATTTTTGTTGTGAGGCCGGTTGGACGTACTGCCAAATTCTCTAACATGACGTTGGAGGCGGCTTATGGTAGAGAAATTAACATTGAATTATCTGGCAGCAGCTCTGTTGGACATTCCTGCAGTCAGCTTGCCAAATGCACGCTCCCTCAAAACTTGAGACATCTGTGGCATTGTGTTGTGTGACAAAATTTTAGAGTGGCCTTTTATTGCCCCTAGTACAAGGTGCACCTGTGTAATGATCATGCCATTTAATCAGCTTCTTGATATGCCAGAACTGTCAGGTGGATGGATTATCTTGGCAAAGGAGAAATGCTCACTAACAGGGAGGTAAACAAATTTGTGCGTAACATTTGAGAGAAATAAGGTTTTGTGCATATGGAACATTTCTGGGATCTTTTATTTCAGCTCATGAAACATGGGACAAACACTTTACATGTTGCGTTTATATGTTAGATCCATGCCAATTTTTCTTGAATGCTTTTTTTTTTATCCACAGTTATCACATTGGGATGAAAACAGGGCAGTTAGTTTGTGTCCCTGGTCTCTATGAGAAAAGAGTAGGCTGTGAAATGTGCCGCACATAAACCATGCTAATCTTTGGCTTCGTTTTATGAAAACAACACAAGCTAAGTGAATAGCCCTGTTTTCCCCTCAGTGACATTTAGTCACAGTTGGCCTTCTATGTGGTTCAAGTTCCTCTGACTATCTGGATCTGCCAGACAGGCAGTGAGAAGTTGATATACGGTAGGTTACTAAGAGACAAACCGATAACAACAATTTGAACATCCTCTGCACGCAAGGTTAAGGTGGAAAAATAGAAGTAGAAAATGGAAGGAAAGTAGCAGAGAGAGACAGAGAGCGTGTGTGCGCAAACAGAGGAAGCATAAGTGCTGAAGGCAGCACAATATGTGGAAGAGCTGAAGAAAGGGAACGGGGAACAGAAAGTTACAGAAATAAACCAAAAAAGAGAAGAATGACTCTCAGCCCATTACTGAAAGCATCCAAAGAGAGCAGTGTGATGAGTATCATGCCAAGTATAGAAAAGACCAAGGCGTGTGTGTATAAGGAAGGGCGGAAGCACAAAGAACATTGTGCAGCCCAAGGGGAACAGGTGGGGGGGGGGGGGGGGGGTTAAACAAAGATGAATTGATAAACAATGGTGACTTACTGTACTGCAAAACGTAGGTTAGGCCTGCATTAAAGGTGTTGTCTAAAATAAATATACTTGTGTGTGCATCCCAGCTAGCACAGTGGATCTGGGCCGATTCCGGCTGAGAGTCGGGGCACTCGGCTGATAGTCAGACTCGGCCGGCGTCATGTGGCCAGAATCTGGGCCGCCTTTCGGTAGTATTACTTACGGCTAGGATGCGGGGACTGAGCTCGGGGCGATTCCGGTGTGAGTTATCTGGCCCAAATGTATTACTTTGAGAGTCTTGTAGAAGTAGTATTTTAGTATTTTGATACTGTGCAAATTGATAAGCATTAAAAACTTTGTGGATGGGGCCTCCCGAGTGGTGCAGTGGTCTAAGACACTACATTGCAGTGCAAACTGTGTTGCTACAGATGTTGGTTCGATACCCGTGCCGGCTGCAACCGGGAGACCCATGAGGTGACACACAATTGGCCCAGCATTGTCCGGGTTAGGGGAGGGTTTGGCCGGCCGGGATGTCCTTGTCCCATTGCGCTGTAGCGACTCCTGTGGTGAGCCAGGTGCATGCACACTGACACGGTCATCAGGTGTACAGTGTTTCCCCTGATACAATGGTGTGGCTGGTTTCTGGGCTAAGCGTGCATTGTGTCAAGAAGCAGTGCAGCTTGGCGGGGTTGTGTTTAGAAGGATGCATGGCTCTCTCCCGAGGCCGTACGGGAGTTGCAGCGAACGGATATGACGAAAAGGTGGTAAAAAATAAAAAATGTTTTTTATTTAACTAGGCAAGTCAATTCTTATTTACAATGACGGCCTACCCCGGACGACGCTGGGCCAATTGTGCGCCGCCCAATGGGACACCCAATCACAGCCAGATGTGATGCAGGCTGGATTCAGACCAGGTACTGCAGTGATGCAGTGTCTTAGACCACTGCTCCACTCGGGATACCAATACATTAACAAAGTTATAAAAACAATTGTGGATGGGTATAATTTGTATGCATAAATGTATAATAGTAACATTTAAAATGACTAAATCGGGTAAATTTGGATACATTTATTTAAAATTGCATCGGGCCGCTTCTGGGGGGATTCTGGAAAGATGCCGGCAAAGTCGGCTGAATTCTGGAAGACGGAAACGCACCGATGTACTTCATTTTGATTCCGGCCCGAGTCCGACACCCGATTCCGGGCCGATTTAATCAGTTCCGGCCCCCCGGAAGAGGGCCGCTTCTGGGACGATTCCTCATTGCTAGCTGGGATGTGTGCCCTGTGTGTATTTGCAGTACATTGGTGCATCTGTGTGCTTATCATCATCTGTTAGATGGAGTTGTGCATGTGTGTGCCTGGGTATGTATGTGTGTCTGTGTTTGTTTGTGTGTACGTGTTTGTGTGTGCGTGCGTGACTGTGTGTGTGCCTGTGTGTCGACAGTGGAGCCGTTACAACACTTGCTGGGTGTAGGATCCAGGGTGTTTGTTCTCTAGGTGTTTGCAGAGTGGAATATCGCTCTGTACAAGACACAATGTTCTCCTACTCCATCAGCCCTTAAACCTCTTGAAATGACAGGCTTCTCTCTGTCTTCCTCTATATACACACACACATACAGTATATACAGTACAAGTCAAAAGTTTGGACACACCTACTCATTCAAGGGTTTTTCTTTATTTGTACTATTTTTTAAATTGTAGAATAATAGTGAAGACATCAAAACTATGAAATAACACATATGAAATCATGTAGTAACCAAAAATGTGTTAGCAATTCAAAATATATTTTATATTTTAGCATCTTCAAAGTAGCCACCCTTTGCCTTCATTTACAGCTTAGCACACTCTTGGCATTCTCTCAACCAGCTTCACCTGGAATGCTTTTCCAACAGTCTTGAAGGAGTTCCCACATATGCCGAGCACTTGTTAGTTGCTTTTCCGTCACTCTGCGTTCCAACTTATCCCAAACCATCTCAATTGGGGTGAGGCCGGGTGATTGTGTGCCATCACTCTCCTTCTTGGTCAAATAGCCTTTACACAGCCTGGAGGTGTGTTGGGTCATTGTCTGTTGAAAAACAAATGATAGTCTCACTAAGCGCAAACCAGATGGGATAGCGTATCGCTGCAGAATGCTGTGGTAGCCATGCTGGTTAAGTGTGCCTTGAATTCTAAATGAATCACCAACAGCGTCACCAGCAAAGCACCCTCATACCATCACTCCTCCTCTTCCATGCTTCACAGTGGGAACCACACATGCGGAGATCATCCATTCACTTACTCTGTCTCACAAAGACACGGCGGTTGGAACCAAAAATCACAAATTTGGACTCATCAGACCAAACGACAGATTTCCACTGGTCTAATGTCCATTGCTCGTGTTTCTTGGCCTAAGCAAGTCTATTCTTGTTATTGGTGTACTTTTCTAGTGGTTTCTTTGCAGCAACTCAAATATGAATTCCTGATCCACACAGTCTCCTCTGAACAGTTGATGTCGAGATGTGTCTGTTACTTGAACTCTGTGAAGCTTTTATTTGGGCTGCAATTTCTGAGGCTGGTAACTCTAATGAACTTATTCTCTGCAGCAGAGGTAACTCTGGGTTTTCCTTTCCTGTGGCAGTCCTCACGAGAGCCATTTTCATGCTTGATGGTTTTTGCGACTGCACTTGAAGAAATGTTCAAAGTTCTTGTCTTAAAGTAATGGACTGTTGATTCTCTTTGCATTTTTTTAGCTGCTCTTGCCATAATAAGTGACCCGTTTCAGGAAACTAGGCGTATGTCGCAAGTCAGGAGAGCCATTTGAAAGTTTCTTTTTTATTTTTATCAAAATGCAGAAATGCCTTCTGGAACATGTGAACTTTCATGTGCCTTAATAACAAATTTGTATGCCATCTGTAAATACTAATACAATTGTTATACTATGAGCCTTGTTGGTTAAGCCACAGAAAAATACAGCAACCTTCCTACTAGCCATGATTGGCTGAGATAATGATTGGGCTGGACATGCCGAGAGTGGAGTTCGGATTGGTCTGCCATGTAGTAGGCTTCTGTCTATTTGAGCTGGTCAGTCTGTGTTGGTAATCCTGTCGAACGCTGCTTTTTTCGTGTAGTGGAGCTGCATAAGCCTTGCTCTCCACTTTCTGGAGGATTGAGTTTTGAAATCAGTGGAATTAGAGTATGGTAGCTGAAGAGATGGAGAAAACACCTGTCTCCAGATTACATCTTCAAACTAAGGGTAACAGTGGCATGGCATTCGTGACAGGGATACAAGAGACATGCATGATGATGCACGGTATATGGGTAAGATAGTCTAGCTAGCTACATTTTCAGATATTACACGTTTCTAATTTTGACAGAAAGTGGTTTAATTTCAAGCTAAAGTGTACTGTTAGCAAGCTAGATAACGTTAGCTGGCTGGCTCCCTAGCTAACGTTACGTGTATGACGTTATTATTCGTATCCCAGAACCGTTTGCTTTGCTAGTTAGAGCCTAATGTTAGCTAGCTAACATTGAACCTGGTTGGTTAGCTCCCAGAAGATTCATGCAGGGTAGTAATGACATGATTTGGCACTATGTTCATTGTTCATTGTTGTTTAACATTCATTGATGTTTAATGGCTGGCTCGTTAGCTAACGTTACGTGACGTGTGTGACCTTACACGTTGTTTACCTAGCTAGGTTCATTGTTTACCTAGCTAGCTAGCTACATGTCTTATGCTAAAGTGTACCCATTGAATATGGCCGGTGTTAGTAAACGTCGGCAAAAAAGCATAATACAATTAAAATGCATTCCAGGTGACTACCTCATGAAGCTGGTTGAGAGAATGCCAAAAGTGTGAGAAGCAGTAATCGAGGCAAACGGTGGCTACTTTGAAGAATCTCAAATGAAAATATATTTAGATTTGTCCAACACATTTTTTGTTAATACTTTATTCCATGTGTTATTTGATAGTTTCGATGTCTTCACTATTATTCTACAATGTAGAAAATAGCAAAAATAAAGAAAAACCCACGAATGAGTAGGTGTGTCCAAACTTTTATATCATTTCATTATGTACTGTGTATATATCCTCTCTCTCTATCTCTCACTTTCTCCCCCTCTTTCTGTCCCCTGCTCTCTCTATCTCTCACTTTCTCCCCCTCTTTCTGTCCCCTGCTCTCTCTATCTCTCACCACACAACCCCTGTTTGTTGAGAAGGAGAGGGTTGAATCATCACGCACTCTAAATGTCAGGCAAATGATGGCACTGTAAAGAAGTTTGAATTGCATGTTGTAAGAAATGATTGTATTGTTCGACATTGACTTAATGGCACAATTGGGTCATGTTACTTATCACACACATTTGGTAGTGCTTCATGGGTTATCTTTCTTATGTGCATATCAAAATACAGTACCACGTGATACATTGTAATGTGTGCCCTTGTCATTATCATGCTAGGTTATAATAATGCATGTCAGTCTGTTATCTCACCTCACCTCTCACCCCTATCTGGCCCTCTTATCTGTTTGGAAGGAAGGCTGGAGCGATGAAGTGCCGGAAGTGTTAATGATTGACCACTTGCCAAGCAACAAGTCAGGGAACATTAAATGTAGTTCACAAAAGTTAAATCAGGAAGGCTGGTCTGAATACTTGCTTTAACTTTATCCAGTAAGCATAATATAATTCACATTGTTTCCTATTCACCGGGCATATTTTGAATGTACGCAAATGTATCATCATCAGCATAGCGTCTTGTTTCTTCTCTCCCTTTCCTGTTAGCCATGTTTGGAATGTCATTCACCTATTTACCGTATAGCCTATAAGCACGGCACAATAATGCACATTCCTCACACTTGCGTTTAACCTATGGGCTCACTTTTGTAATTATATACTTCCTATCTCTCAACCAATGGGCATCTTGGGATGCATTTATATGTCAACTTACCCTCGTTCTCTCACTTGCTGTCTTTCAGCAACAGTTTTTCGACAACCATCCACCACCAGGGGGTTTCGATGAAAGCATCCCGCGTAGGGCTGCCTGCCATCACATCATCTGGCCATTCCCCAGACGAGTTACTAAAATGTCATATTGCATTCTGTCTTTGTTGTTCATTCAGTTTAGCCTGTACTCGATTGAGCAACAGATAACAGGAAGTACTGCATTAGGCTGTAGGAACTGTGTTACATGTCACGTAATTTATAGTGGCTGTTCATCACTAGTAGCCTAAACCAACACCGTCTCACCAAAAACACTCACATTTTTTGAAAATTTAAACCACAACAAAAAAATGGCTAGAGATCAGGTTGCAAACTCAGACTGACTTCAGATTTAGGCTGTCTTCATGTATTGTCTGTTTATTATGCTAAAATCTAGCAGCAAGATGCATGAGTTATGGCATGCTTCTGAGTGGCTATTATCACTTATGTAGAGGGTCATAGCAAATGTTGCCGGATTAACATGATCAATTTACTTGGAAGCTCCTTGATATTGAATGCAGCATTATGCGAACTAACAGCAGATAGCTCATATTTTTGACTACAGCACTTCTAAATCTTTTATGTCAGATTCACAGCAGAGTGTATCCTCAAATGTGGGTTTAGTCATCTAGCTGTGTGTGTATTTGTATGTATTATGGATCCCCATTAGCTGCTGGCAAGGCAGCAGCTACTCTTTCTGGGGTCCAGCAAAATTAAGGCAGTTGATACAATTTAAAAAAATATTACAATACATTCACAGATTTCACAACACACTGTGTGCCCTCAGGCCCCTATTCCACCACTACCACATATCTACAGTACTAAATCAATGTGTTTGTGTATAGTGCGTATGTTATCGTCTGTGTGTATGGTTGTGTCTATGCATATGTTTGTCTCCACTGTTCCATAAGGTGTATTGTTATCTGTTTTTTTTAAATCTAATTTTACTGCTTGCATCAGTTACTTGATGTGGAATAGAGTTCCATGTAGTCATGGCCCTGTGTAGTGCTGTGGCCTGCCATAGTCTGTTTTGGACTTGGGGAATGTGAAAAGACCTCTTCTGGCATGTCTTGTGGGGTATGCATGGGTGTTCGAGCTGGGCGCCAGTAGTACAAACAGACAGCTCGGTGCATTCAACATGTCAATACCTCTCATAAATACAAGTATAGATGAAGTCAATCTCTCCTCCACTTGGAGCCAGGAGAGATTGCCATGCATATTACTAATATTAGCTCTCTGTGTACATCCAAGGGTCAGCAGTGCTGCCCTGTTCTGAGCCAATTGCAATTTTCCTAAGTCCATTTTTGTGGCACCTTACCACACAACTGAACAGTAATCCAGGTGCGACAAAACTAGGGCCTGTAGAACCTGTCTTGTTGATAGTGCTGTTAAGAAGGTAGAGCAGCGCTTTATTATGGACAGACTTCTCCCCATCTTAGCTACTGTTGTATCAATATGTTTTTATCATGACAGTTTACAATCCAGGGTTACTCCAAGCAGTTGACACCTCAACTTGCTCAATTTCCACATGATTTATTACAAGATTTAGTTGAGCTTTAGGGTTTAGTGAATGATTTGCCCAAAATACAATGCTTTTAGTTTTAGAAATACTTAGGACTAACTTATTCCTTGCCACCCACTCTGAAACTAACTGCAGCTCTTTGTTAAGTGTTTCAATAATTTCAGTTGCTGTAGTAGCTGACGGGTGGAATCATTTGCATACTTAGACACACTGGCTTTACTCAAAGCCATGTCAGTGCCATGTCATTAGTAAAGATTTTAAAAAGTAAGGGGCCTAGACAGCTCCCTGGGGAATTCCTGATTCTACCTGGATTATGTTGGAGAAGCTTAAAGAACACCCTCTGTGTTCTGTTAGACAGGTAACTCTTTATCCACAATATACCAGGGGTGTAAAGCCATAACACATACAGTTGAAGTCGGAAGTTTACATACATACACCTTAGCCAAATACATTTAAACTCAGTTTTTCACAATTGCTGACATTTAATCCTAGTAAAAATTCTCTGTCTTGTGTCAGTTAGGATTACCACTTTATTTAAAAAATTTGAAATGTCAGAATAATAGTAGAGACAATGATTTATTTCAGCTTTTATTTCTTTCATCATATTCCCAGTAGGTCAGAAGTTCACATACACTCAATTAGTATTTGGTAGCATTGCCTTTAAATTGTTTAACTTGGGTCAAACGTTTTGGCTAGCCTTCCACAAGCTCCCCACAATAAGTTGAATGAATTTTGGCCCATTCCTCCTGACAGAGCTGGTGTCAGAGTCAGGTTTGTAGGCCTCCTTGCTTGCACACGCTTTTTCTGTTCTGCCCACAAGTTTTCTATAGAATTGAGGTCAGGGCTTTGTGATGGCCATTCCAATACCTTGACTTTGTTGTCCTTAAGCCATTTTGCCACAATTTTGGAAGTATGCCTGTGGTCATTGTCCATTTGGAAGACCCATTTACAACCAACCTTTAACTTCCTGACTGATGTCTTGAGATGTTGCTTCAATATATCCACATAATTTTCCTCCCTCATGATGCCATCTATTTTGTGAAGTGCACCAGTCCCTCCTGCAGCAAAACACCCCCACAACATGATGCTGCCACCCCCGTACTTCACGGTTGGGATGGTGTTCTTCGGCTTGCAAGCCTCCCCCTTTTGCCTCCAAACATAACGATGGTCATTATGGCCAAACAGTTCCATTTTTGTTTCATCAGACCAGAGGACATTTCTCCAAAAAGTACGAGCTTTGTCCCCATGTGCAGTTGCAAAACGTAGTCTGGCTTTTTAATGGCGGTTTTGGAGCAATGGCTTCTTCCTTGCTGAGCGGCCTTTCAGGTTATGTCGATATAGGACTCGTTTTACTGTGGAAATAGATACTTTTGTACCTGTTTCCTCCAGCATCTTCACAAGGTCTTTTGCTGTTGTTCTGGGATTGACTTACACTTTTCGCACCAAAGTACGTTCATCTCTAGGAAACAGAATGACGGCTGCGTGGTCCCATGGTGTTTATACTTGCGCACTATTGTTTGTACAGATGAACGTGGTACCTTAAGGCATTTGGAAATTGCTCCCAAGGATGAACCAGACTTGTGGAGGTCTACAATTTTTTTCTGAGGTCTTGGCTGATTTCTTTTGATTTTCCCATGATGTCAAGCAAAGAGGCACTGAGTTTGAAGGTAGGCCTTGAAATATATCCACAGGTACACCTCCAATTGACTCAAATTATGTCAATTAACCTATCAGAAGCTTTTAAAGCCATGACATCATTTTCTGGAATTTTCCAAGCTGTTTAAATGCACAAGTCAACTTAGTGTATGTAAACTTCTGACTCACTGGAATTGTGATACAGTGAATTAGAAATGAAATAATCTGTCTGTAAACAATTGTTGGAAAAATGACTTGTGTCATGCACAAAGTAGATGTCCTAACCGACTTGCCAAAACTATAGTTTGTTAACAAGAAATTTGTGGAGTGGTTGAAAAACGAGTTTTAATGACTCCAACCTAAGTGTATGTAAACTTCCGACTTCATCTGTATGTTTTTCCAGCAGCAGACTATGATCGATAATGTCAAGAGCCGCACTGAAGTCTAACAAAACATCCTCGGCAATCTTTTTATCATCAGTTTCTCCCAAACAATCATCAGTCATTTGTGTAAGTGTTTGTTGAATGTCCTTCCCTATACGCATGTGTGTGTGCGTCCACGTGTGCGTGCCTACTGTACTATGAAAGTTAGCCTGCAGTCTACACCACACGTACCCCCCCCCCCACACACACACACAGACAGACAGACACACACCACACATATGCACTGAACCAACGGAACCCTAAACTATCTGCTATGTGTGTGTGTGTGTGTGTGTGTGTGTGTGTGTGTGTGTGTGTGGTTAGTCTGGTTGTGTTTGTGTCTTTATGTACTACTCCTACCCATCATCTCTCTTTCTTCTTCTTCAGCAGGTATGCAGTATTGTTATTGAAAAGAATCACAAGATACAGTTGAAGTCGGAAGTTTACATACACTTATGTTGGAGTCATTAAAACTCGTTTTTCAACCACCATACATTTCTTGTTAACAAACTATAGTTTTGGTAAGTCAGTTAGGACACCTACTTTGTGCATGACACAATACATTTTTCCAACAATGATCAATTTGATGTTATTTTAATGGACAAAAAATGTGCTTTTCTAAGTGACCCCAAGCTTTTGAATGGTAGTGTATATGTAGCAGAAAAGCTGTAAAAGAAAACTAACATATATTTGTCCTCTGAAGAGGGTGGTCTAGGGGGGTAAAAATAAATACAAATATTCATAATAATTCAAATTAAAAAAAGAGAGCAGCCACTGACAAGGACTATGAGTCATATCTTTCTCTCTCTCCACCTCCCTCCCTCTGTCACTTTCTTTTTCTCTCTCTAGTCTCTCTAGTACCCCGTTTGAGCCCATCTAAGCAATAGATAGATGGATACACTCACAGAGCGAGACACATCTTTGTTAGTGTGTGTCTGTGTGAGAGCGTGGTGGCAGCCTGCAGGAGGCTTAACCTCCACTTCCCTTTATGATGACTCATCATTGGTGTGAAGCGGTGATGTAAGAAAGACAAGGAGGCTCGGATAGTATCCTCTGGATCCCAGCCACACACTCAGTCACACCAAAACACCTAGGATGCACTTTAAATGGAACCATGGTCAAAAGTAGTGCACTAGTGCCCCCGGTAAAAAGCACAGCACTAGAGAATAGGGTGCCATTTGAGACACAAACCCATTTAACCTCAGTCGACTCACCAGCAGAATAGCAATAACAACATCAACAACCACATGACCACAATAACAACAACGATTCCAATTGAACCCATTCAAAAAAAGTGGCTACTGAATGAATGAATTGTCAATAGAGTTGAAACAAGCTGGTTTATTGTCACGACTTGCTGCTGCTTATGCGGCAGAGGCCTGTCTCTTTACCCCCTTGTCTCTGTTGTCAACAGCACATAAACAACAACAATAACAGAAACAAATAAAATCAGCTACCCATCTGTTGAGGGCTGTTTGTCATATGGCACTCCATGTCCTGCCTTTTTTATTTATTTAACCTGGGCCTTTGTCACCAACTATGTAAACAACAACATACAGTGCCTTCGGAAAGTATTCAGACCCCTTGACTTTTTCCAGATTTTGATAGGTTACAACCTTATTCTAAAATTGATTCCATTGTTTCTCTTCCTCATCAATCTACACACAATAATGACAAAGCAAAAACAGGTTTTTATACATTTTTGCTAGTTTATGAGAAATATCACATTTACATAAGTATTCGGACACTACTCAGTACTTTGTTGAAGCACCTTTGGCAGGAATTACAGCCTCGAGTCTTCTTGGGTATGACGCTACATGCTTGGCACACCTATATTTGGGGAGTTCCTCCTATTCTTCTCTGCAGATCCTCTCAAGGTCTGTCAGGTTGGATGGGGAGCGTCGCTGCACAGCTATTTTCAGGTCTCTCCAGAGATGTTCGATCGGGTTCAAGACCGGGGTCTGGCTGGGCCACTCAAGGACATTCAGAGACTTGTCCCGAAGCCTGTGCTGCATTTTCTTGGCTTTGTGCTTAGGATCGTTGTCCTGTTGGATGGTGAACCGTTGCCCCCAGTCTGAGGTCCTGAGCACTCTCAAGCAGGTTTTCATTAAGGATCTTTGCACGCTTTGCTCCGTTCATCTTTTCATCTTTGCCTCGATCCTGACTAATCTCCCAGTCCCTGCCACTGAAAAACATCCCCACAGCATGATGCTGCCACCACCATGCTTCACCGTAGGGATGACGTCAGGTTTCCTCCAGACGTGACGCTTGGCATTCAGGCCAAAGAGTTCATTCTTCATTTCATCAGACCAGATAATCTTGTTTCTTATGGTCTGAGAGTCTTTAGGTTCCTTTTGGAAAACTCCAAGAGGGCTGTCATGTACCATAAAGGCCTGATTGGTGGAGTGCTGCAGAGATGGTTGTCCTTCTGGAAGTTTCTCCAATCTCTACAGAGGAACTCTAGAGCTCTGTCAGAGTGATCATCGGGTTCTTGGTTACCTCCCTGACCAAGGCCCTTCTCCCCCGATTGTTCAGTTTGGCCGGGCTGCCAGCTGTAGAAAGAGTCTTGGTGTCACATCTGCTCCTGCCACAACCTCTAGTGCTCATCCGGTGTCTCCTTGACCTGCCGCCACTCCCCCAGTGCTCTCTCCCTCTCTGTGTGTGTGTGATTGTGTGGGCGGAGACAGGTGTGCTGGAGTCAGAGCAGATCCCCACCAGTTGCAACCTGTTCCCTAATCAAGACCTCTACAAATACTCAGGCCTGCCACTTCCACACTGCCAGATCGTAATCTCTGCCCAGTCAGTCCATGTTTCTAGCCATTTGTTCCTGTTGTCCTGTTGTGCCTGTTTTCCCTTGCCTGATGCAGTTTTCCTCTCCGCTACAGTTCTGCCCGCTCTGACTCTGGTCCCTGTCTCCAGTCCGACTTCTCGTCAGCCTGCTACTCTGTCCTGGATTCTCCACTCTACGCTCCCTTGGATTCCCCTCCAGACCTGCTTACTCTCTCCCCACACCTCTCGCTCCAGCCTCAGCCTCCGCACCTGGTTTCCAGCAACCCGCCCGAGCTTCCCCTGGCCTACACTCAATCTTACCCCTGTGTTTCAATAAATACCTTGGCTACCTCATCCCAGTCTCCTCGTTTGAGTCTGATCTTGGGTTCTTCTGTTCCGCTCCGCGTGACACTTGGTGGTTCCAAACTTCTTCCATTGAATAATGATGGAGACCACTGTGTTCTTGGGGACCTTCAATGATGCAGATATTTTTCGGTACCCTTCCCCAGATCTGTGCCTCGACACAATCATGTCTCGGAGCTCTACGGACAGTTTCTTCGACCTCGTGGCTTGGTTTTTGCTCCGACATGCATTGTCCACTGTGGGACCTTATATAGACAGATGTGTGCCTTTCCAAATCATGTCCAATCAATTCAATTTACCACAGGTGGACTCCAATCAAGTTCTAGAAACATCTCAAGGATGATCAATGGAAACAGGATGCACCTGCGCTCAATTTCGTGTCTCATAGGGTCTGAATAAATAAGGTATTTCTGTTTTTTATTGTTAATAAATTGTCATTATGGGGTATTGTGTGTAGATTGCTGAGGATTTTTATTTATTTAATCAATTTTAGATTAAGGCTGTAATGTAACAAAATGTGGAAAAAGTCAAGGGGTCTGAATACTTTCCAAAGGCACTGTACATGTCAACAATAGATAGCAGCATCAATAACAACAATAGTTACAAATTAACCTAAACAAGTAGCGTAGCTATTAAGTAATCCCTCATACAGAATTATTAGTCCCAGTTGCAGCAAGCCCTTTCCTCTTGAACCCTGCCCAGACCAATGGTTGCCAACTGAATATAAACATCAACAATAACAACGGTTACAATTCAACGCAAATGACTTGCTCTGTAATAAAGAGCTGTGAAGAGCTCTGGGTTGCCTCAGTAATTAATCAGCGATCAAGTACACGTCACAACTTGTCCGCTAGAGTGACTCATGCATACCTCGTAGAGCTCTTAAAGAGAGAGAATTAATGGAGGGGTTGGTTATGATGTTGGAGAGCGTAGAGCAGCGGAATAATAGTTGCCATCTTCCCCTGTTAGCACTAACTCTTACTGCACTCTCCAACCAATTTAAGGTTCTATTGTCATAACAACGGTGCTTTAAATGCTAAGCAACACAACGGTCTGCATTGTATCTCAGGACAGATAAATAGTATGCTGTCACACACTATAAATGACAACAGCTGAACAATTAGCATATATCACGTTATAGCAATCTCCACTATGTCTGTGCAATCTTGCTACATAAATGTTCTATTAACATTTGTTTGTGTAAATGTTGCATGTCACTCTCTGCAGTACTGTTTATTGCTTCAGTAGCACATACACTCAGGTTGGAGTCATTAAAACTCGTTTTTCAACCACTCCACACATTTCTTGTTAACAAACTATAGTTTTGGCAAGTCGGTTAGGACATCTACTTTGTGCATGACACAAGTAATTTTTCTAACAATTGTTTACAGACAGATTATTTCACTTCTAATTCACTGTATCACAATTCCAGTGGGTCAGAAGTTTACATACACTAAGTTGACTGTGTCTTTAAACAGCTTGGAAAATTCTGGACTGGTCCATAGCTTTGGCAGCACAGTACCAGTGAAGCACATAGAGTCTCATTCTGAGTTTAGCAGCTTCTCCTCTTTCCACGCCTCCACTGTGTTTCTCAGTTCTTAGTTTGGGCTGTAGTGTCTGTTCTCTGCTGGTGATGAGTCATCAATGTTCTCTAAGTAGGACTGGTTGACAGACCCTGTCTCATTCCACATCCCTCCGTCCTCCAGAACTGGGTCAGAATGCCTGGGTTTTCACTTCTCCTCCTCGCCTCTCCCCCCTCTGTGTTTGTCTGTTTGAATCTCTTCTGTCATGATTCCCCATGTCTCTCTCCTTCTCTCATTCCTTACCTATTCATGTCGCCGCTCCTTTTCATGAATACTTTATCTCTCTTTCTTCACTGTTGCCCACTTTTCCTTGGGCTCAGAGTTCCCTTCACATACAATCGCAGTAGTGGCATTTTGACTTGTCAGATTTTTGGTAGCCTATAGGGCAGTTTTTATTTATATATATATATATTTTTACATTAATTGCATTTTGAAATAATAATAATTATAATGATTAGAGCTTTTTAATGGAAATTCCAAATCCCAAAATATTGCCAAATCATTGAAAATATTCCACTGTCTCTGTCAGGTCCACATAGAAAAATAGCTAATTACTATTAAATAATACAATATTTTAGTTGTACATATTACTTTGTTTTATTTCATTACTTTATAATTTTTAATTCCTTATTAAAGTTATCATCTCATCTCTGCTCAGGCAGTTTCAGCCAGCCAGCCAGCCAGCCAGCCAGCCAGCCAGCCAGCCAACCATCTAACATTATATCTGTTCTCCCCATACCATACTGTCTTTAGTCATCCTATTTAGCTAGACTAGCCTGCCTACAGTAAGTATACTGAGAGCTGTATGACTAAATCATTTGACTAGTTCTTCAAAGTAGATAAGGCATACTTTTACAAACTCTCTATCCCTTTCTCTCGTAGTTGTGTTGTGTAGGCTACATGCCTCTCTCATGCAGCATTGTATGCAGTCTGTGTGTGTATCATCTGTGTGTATCTAACCTAATGTGGCAAGGTGTAAAAAAGTATATCCATCTGTGTCCGAGCCAGAAAAGAGATCAGGAACAATGGATTACGGTCATTGTAGTTACTTACCACGTTTCTTTGCTGAATGCGGTTGAATATTTGCTTAATGAAAACTACAACTCCCATCAGCCCAGCATCCCATAGACACACATTTCGCTGCATTAACATCTGCCAACCATGTGTATGTGACCAATAAAATTAGATTTTTGATTTGAGTTAATTACTTAATTTCTCTCATGAATGATTTGATTTCTCTCTAGAGAAACGGTGCATTGGGCTCACAAAAAACCCCCGAACTAAATGGAATTCAAGTAACGGAAATAACATCAGTCAATAAGTTGTTTATTAACCAGATGTTTTTTTTTACTTTGGTTAATCGCTCAGCATTAATAGAAGGAGAGAGAGGCTGTGTTTTTGTATGTGTGTGTGTGTGCTCTAGCATGTGTGTGTGTGCTTGCATGTGTCCGTGAGATGGAGTTAGCAGTCCACCTGTCATTGAACCTTAACGGCTCAGAGTTAGTGCTGTTCCCATTCTCCCTCCGTGCTGCCTCCCTCAGCCCGGTCACAATCACAACATGACATAACCACTTAGTCACGCAGCACAGCACAGTAGAGCTGCTTATAAAATATAGTACTGTTCTCTTTATTTTATGGCATCTGTGGAACAGGATATTTAAGCCCATGTGTGGGTGGAGACGTTGCAGAGGTACGAGACGAGAGCGAGGAAATGAGGGAGGGAGTGTGAGAGACACAGAGAGAGAAAATAGGAATAAAGAGGAAAGGGCCACTTCCTCACAGCCACATGACCCACCTTCCCTTTTCAACAAGCTTTTTAACAGAACAATAAACTCCATAGAGCACAAAGGTACTATCCAGTTGGATCAGATCTGCTGGAGATGTTTTATGTTGGGTGGCGGAGGGGGGGGGGGGCGCATGTGTCTGTGTGTGTGGTTTTACGTGAGCGAGGGGGATTGGGATAGAAAGAGAGATAGGAAGAGAGAGACATATACAGTATAAAGTGTATGTGAGAAATGAAAGCGTTTGCACATGCACGAGCGGCTCTGTTTGTGTGTGCACACTTGAATGTGTGTGGCAGAGGATGAGGACAATGGGTAGCCTAGCTGTACTGTAAAACAATCCCTTTATACACTCCGCTGCCCAGTCTGTTAATATGTAGAGCCCAACAATAAATAGAGCTCTAGAGCTTGCAATGCCTCACCTGTCACCTAACTTCCAGTAAAAGGTCAAAGGTGACGGGACAGCTGTGGTTTGTCCCACACAGGAAATGGCCTACTTTATCAGGACACTGTATTTTGATGTCACCCCAGCAGCCAGCCAGCCAGAACTATTGACTGTAGTGGAAAATGGCACCCTATTCCCTATATAGTGAATTACTTTTGATCAGAGCCCTATGTGCCCTGGTCAAAAGTAGTGCACTACATAGGGAATAGGGTGCCATTTGGGATGCAGACAATTAGGCTATTCCCCTGTAGGTGACCACATCCTTGTTATGCTGTTTAAATAACAATCCACTAACAGTAGAACAAGAGAAACTGAGGGGGATTTCTGCATAACAAGTCTGTTGCGGTGTTAGCTAACATTTGACATTTGTATTGGATCACATATATTATATATGTGGTCCTGTATGGCTCAGTTGGTAGAGCATGGGGCTTTCAGTGCCAGGGTCATGGATTTGATTCCTGGGGCCACCCATACATACAATGTATGCACACATGACTGTAAATCACTTTGGAAAGAAGCGTCTTCCTATATATGATAGGCTATAGTTTAGGATCCGACAGTGACTGGACATAATATTTATGTCTGCCTGTATATTGTCCCGTTACATTATTATTTCGAATGGTTGTCTTTCAATTTTGTAGGCAATTCAGTCGTTTGTATTAAAAGCACCTCTCTCGCAATATTCACAAACTCTAGCTTAATTCGTGCTGATTTAATTTCAGTAGCCTACCTTTCTGCTATTTTGTTGGGTGTGCGCAATTTGTCTTTAACATCCTAAATATGAAAGGCTATGGTTTAGACTCCGACATTGACTGGAAATATACATTTACTCTGCTTTCAAATCGTCCTACTCTTTAAAGTTATGCAAAATGTAGCTCAACTCAAGTAAGTGTCCACTCTCCTATATTTCGTGACAACTCTACTCTCTTTCAAACTACGTCTACCCTATTGGCTGATATAGGCAAAAAATACTAATAGACAAATATAATGAATCTCTGGTATTTTAAACGACTGTATTTCTTATCCTATTTTTGTGAATTTTGATCATGTTTAAGGTAGCAAAATTGCTGATGTAACTAAAATAACATTGCGGGACTGCAGTCACGTTCCTGGGAGTCCGACAAGAAGTCAATGGGAGCAGGCGGGGCAGTACGAATAGCAGCAGGGGCGGGCGGGCATGAGCGGGATGAAGAAATCAGTCCTGCACAGAACTCTACTATGGAATTTGGTTCTACTTCCCTGGACATACTCTCCTGTTAATAGCTGAAAACACCATAAAGTTAAGGCCTTTGCAGACTGTACATAAGAGTATTTTACAATTATCATGTAACACTGTGCAATGTTACCAAATTAAAATCATGATCAACCTGGCCAAATTGTATGATTTTCTTCACTTCTGTCGTCACATTATGCAATTGGCTTGCGAGGCTATGTTAGCCAACGTAGGTTACATCAACTCAGTGTTGCCAACTTAGCGACTTTGTCGCTATATTTAGTGAGTATTCAGACCCCTCTAGCAACACATTTTCAAAAAAGCGACTAGCGACAAATCTAGTGACTTTTTCTGGTGTTATTGGAGACTTTTTGAGACTCTGACATGAAAGCACGTATCGTTCTTACTCTTCTCAACAAGCAGCGGGTGCTGCTGTGGGCCCCACCCCTGTCCCAAAGCACTCACAGGCGGTCCTCAGTCCTCGTGCAGCAGTCCCAGCTGCAGTCAGA
This sequence comes from Salvelinus alpinus, assembly GCF_045679555.1. Lineage (NCBI taxonomy): Eukaryota > Metazoa > Chordata > Actinopteri > Salmoniformes > Salmonidae > Salvelinus > Salvelinus alpinus. The sequence goes on from NC_092100.1 coordinate 51,426,360, forward strand.
GCAGGAGATGTTCACCCCTCCGCGTCCAGACTGCAAATGAATCGCGCATGCGGGAAGCCGCCGCTGGCTGATCCCGCCCTGGCTTACATTCAGGGCGAGATGTAAATGTAAAAAACTAAATTAAAAAACAAAAGACAAAAAAATTAAAATACGATAAAATAAAAAACTAAGTAACTCCGCCAGAGTGTCTCTTTTGGGTCACTTTTGCCGGTCCCAAGCCCGGATAAAGGAGGAGGGTTGGAATTGTGACATAAAAAAAAAACAAGAATCGACAGAAGTTAATTTGTAGTTCTAACATATTTAGGGTGTTTTTTACTCACTTTTTGTCTCTCCCACGACATTATTCCTCTCTCGTACAGCGTCCATCACAATTACATGCCATGGCTAATTATGCAAATTTGGTGATGACGTCATTTAGCTAACTTCTAGCGACTTTTGGGACAGCCAATAGCTACATTCCTTACTGAGGAGTTGGAAACACTGCATCAACTACAGCGGTGTGTGTGATCTGCTCATGTGCCAGCACCTGCAGCGAAAGCCTCACTATTTGCTTATGCATAAGTGAAGTAAGTTCTGAAAAACGGAAAGTATGCATCTTAGAAATAGCTTTCTTTCACATACAAACTTTATATGGCCGAACTCAGAGCGAATAGGCTTTACCAAAATATAATGGTTGCTGTGGTAGAACGTTTGTTTGATGTGTTTGAATGTTCCCATTGTTCGGCTCGTAACACAAACCACATTACATGATAAAGACAAACTAATTCTGAAGTACAACAAACATTTATGACCCCTAACAGGCAAAATACATTTTGAAATCTATCTTATTCAATTATTGCACCCACACTGCTCGCACGCGCCAACGAGCATCTGTGGTGCCAAGGGATAAAATAGAAGTTCATGTGGATGACTGAAAGACGAACGAGGTCAGTGGCTGTAATGCACCTAATTTATGAAAGTTGACAATCGCAATATAAAGTCAAGAGAAGAAAAAGCCTAGAAGGAGGAGAGAGATGACTAGAAACTATTTGGTTGACAGTTTTATGTGTGGATTAATTGTCGGAGTAGAGGACCTTGTACATTTCAGGTAAAATAACAACTCAATGTTTATATCCCAAGACAAATTAGCTAGCAACAGCAAGCTAGCTAAATAGGACAAATTAGCTAGCAAGTGCAAGCTAGTTAGCTAAATTGCCATAAATGTTTAATGCTTTTCGACCTGTCCTCAAATTAATGTAATTGGTTCAGAGTTTGTTTTGATATTTTAACCTGCGTGTAGTGATTGCGCTTGGTGGGGGGGGACAAAATAAATGTATACACGATGGCGCATCCGCGCAGCCGGTTTGGGTTCCGTGGAAGCATTGGTCCATGACCTGGACATTTTGTCGGGGACTGCAAAATCGTGGCATAAGACAGCTAAAATCGTACAATGTGCATTTGCCTTGAACAAGGCATTTAACCCACTGTTCCTAGGCTGTCATTGAAAATAAGAATTTGTTCTTAACTGACTTGCCTAGTTAAATAAAGATCAAATAAAATTGTGTGTGGGAGAGAAGAAGGATCAGCCTCAGCCTCAGCTCCGGATTGATGCGGTTTGGTTTGGTTTCCTTTCTTTCTCCCCCCTGCAGCCTGTTGGAAAGAATGATCCCTCTTTAATGTGCAGAAAGCCAGAGAGCACGTGCTGCTAATATGAACCATTATCTTGGGCTGACACACACACTCTGACTTAACTCTATCTTAACTCTATTAGCCTGGCTCTGCAGCATCCCTCCAGTTGGTAGCTACCAGAACTGTCTTCAAATATTATTTGAAATAATTGAACATACTTTAGCTGGGCTTGATTGAGCTTTTCCGTTGCAATGGAACCAATAGAAAAGTCCCACAATTGCAAACCCTGCTCACCTGACACTACAGGTATGTTAAAGAAAACGCTCAAGTATTTGAAATACATCAAATAGTATTTGATCCCAGGTGCTCAGCGCTACGAACCCCCCCTCTGCTTTGATCTCCATAAGACTAGTAAAAGGAAGATGCTCCAAATGATGTGTAGTTTGTGTGTGCGTCTGTGTGTTCAGAAACTAGGTGGGGGTCAGGGGAGCTAATGCCTCCTTTGATTCCAATAAGGATTTCCTTGTACTCTTAGGCTGACTAATGCCATTACATTCCATTCATCTTGTGACAAGGAAATGTTCTCTTATAGAGGGTTTAACTCTCTGGGGTTTAGTGAAAACAGCTACCCCTATGATGGTTACATTGAAGTCACCATTGAGTTTGCAGCTGAAGTGGTGGGTGTCCAGAAGCCTTTAATAAACACACTTGCCATAATGTGCCCGGAGCCCCCATCACATGATGACTCTCGCATGGTCTTGGGAACATACTCCAACATTTTCTCAGTGCCAGGGAAGCTATGTGAGAAGCTAGACTGTGCAACACAAGAGAGTGTACCTCATCCGAGCTCCAACCACCTGAAGGCCTCACCTCTGAGGCCCTTGACTTTCCCTCCTCTGGATGAAGCAGAGATCGAAGTTGGTATGGAATTTACCAAGGCAGCAAGACCTCACACTGTTCTGGTCGAGCCCTTTGAGAAGAGGGCAATGGCTAGTCAAGTAATAGTGACCAGTGGCATCCATACTGTGCCTTCACAGGGAAGCAGCTGCGTCACTCTCAAACAAAAAAAATAGGTTAATTGGGGGAACTGCATTCTGTTGAAAGCGTGCCCACATTTACAAAGTCACAGACACTCCTACTCCCTTCATCATGACCTGTTTGACTTTGGTGACTCTCCTATACCATCTACATTTATACATTTTAGTTGTTTAGCAGACACTCTTATCCAGAGCTTACATGAGCAATTAGGTTAAATGCCTTGCTCAAGGGCACATCAACAGATTTTCCCCCTAGTCAGCTTATGGATTCAAACCAGTGACCTTTCAGTTTCTGGCTCAACACTCCTAACCTCTAGGCTATTTGCCGCTCCATCTGATTGTAAGGAGCGCCTGAGAAGATGACACAGTCTTGCAGAATTGCTCCTGCAGATGTAGAGGATGTCCAAAAACACCTGGGATATCTGCTGGAGGCTGGAATCATCTATGACTCTCGGAGCCCCTATGCATCCCCCCATAGTCGTGGTGAGGAAGAAGAGTGGCCAAATCAGGTTATGCATTGACTATCGCACCCTGAACAGACGGATCTTCCCCGACCAGTACACTGTCCCCAGAATAGATTATGTGTTGGACTGCTTATCTGGAAGCAAATGGTTTTCAGTGCTGGACCTCCGAAATGGCTACTATCAAATCCCCATGAGCAAGGCGGACAAAGAAAAAACAGCATTCATCAGTTTAATAGGATGCCACAAGGAGTCCCTGGAGCCCCAGCAACATTCCAGCGCTTCATGGAAAAGCCAGTGGGCGACATGAATCTTCAGGAGGTGCTTGTATACCTCGATGACCTGCGGGAAGACCCGTGAAGAGCACGAGGAGAGACTGGAGTCCTGTAGGTTAAAGCTCTCGGTGGACGAGTGCAAGTTCTGCAAGACATCTGTGAAATAGCTTGGCACATCATGTCTGACAAAGGCATTGCAACTGACCCCTCCACATGGACTAGTTTAACCAATCTCAAGACCCTTCAGTTTTTCCTGGGGTTCTGTGGCTATTACAGACGGTTTGTTGCAGGCTACTCCTCCATTGTGCTTTCTCTTCATGAGCTAACAAAAGGCAACACTCCAAAGAGAAAGCAGAGTTGACCAGTCAAACGCCCTCCCAGAATTACCACCTACTTCAAGGACTGTGAGCCGTTTGAAGATCGTTGGATCCACGGTGTGAAGAAGCCTTCTGTAACATTCTGAACCGACTCACAGCCTCTCCTGTTTGGCCTTTGCAGATCCAAGCAAGCCTTACCTGATGCAGATTTATGGCAGCTTAATTGGCCTGAGAGCAGTGCTCAATCAATAATATGAAGCGGAGACCTGTAGCCTTTCCCAGCAGGAGTTTGTCACACAGTGAGAAGAAATCACACCTGCGGGATAGGTACAGGATGGCAACAACAACTGCCCGAGTTACACCAGGAACGCACAATCCCTCCATCAGTGTTCAGACTGTCCGCAATAGGCTGAGAGAGGCTGGACTGAGGGCTTGTAGGCCTGTTGTATGGCAGGTCCTCACCAGACATCACCGGCAACAACGTCACCTATGGGCACAAACTCACCGTCGCTGGACCAGACAGGACGGGCAAAAAGTGCTCTTCACTGACGAGTCCCGGTTTTGTCTCACCAGGGTTGATGGTCCGATTCGCGTTTATCGTCGAAAGAATGAGCGTTACACCGAGGCCTGTACTCTGGAGCGGGATCAATTTGGAGGTGGAGAGTCCGTCATGGTCTGGGGCGGTGTGTCACAGCATCATCGGACTGAGCTTGTTGTCATTGCAGGCAATCTCAACGCTGTACATTACAGGGAAGACATCCTCCTCCCTCATGTGGTACCCTTCCTGCAGGCTTATCTTGACGTGACCCTCCAGCATGACAATGCCACCAGCCATATTGCTCGTTCTGTGCGTGATTTCCTGCAAGACAAGAATGTCAGTGTTCTGCAATGGCCAGAGAAGAGCCTGGATCTCAATCCCATTGAGCACGTCTGGGACCTGTTGGATCGGAGGGTGAGGGCTAGGGCCATTCCCCCCAGAAATGTCCGGGAACTTGCAGGTGCCTTGGTGGAAGAGTGGGGTAACATCTCACAGCAAAAACTGGCAAATCTGGTGCCGTCCATGAGGAGGAGATGCTCTACAGTACTTAATGCAGCTGGTGGCAACACCAGATTCTGTTACTTTTGATTTTGACACACCTTCTGTTCAAAGGCACATTATTCCATTTCTGTTAGTCACATGTCTGTGGAACTTGTTCAGTTTATGTCTCAGTTGTTGAATCTTGTTATGTTCATACAAATATTTACACATGTTAAGTTTGCTGAAAATAAACGCATTTGACAGTGAGAGGACGTTTTTTTGTTGTTGCTGAGTTTACATACATACATACTGTATGTACAGAAGAAACGCCAACACGATGTACAGAAAATAAAGAACTTACTTTGATAGCAACGCACACATGTCCAAAGTTATTATTTGTAAGGAAAACAATAAGAGAAGTAATACGAGTGCGAGCCAGAAAATGTTCCATTCGTGCAAGACTGCGGAAATATCTGCATACTTGATCTGCACAAACATTAGTGAAGCGCTCCGGCTTAGTATGAAATGGGCTACTTTTATGTGAATTAATGAGGAGACGGAACACACCTCAATTCAAACTCTTGTTAGAAAATACAACTTGTTAGAAAATATTTTGAAATTGACATAGCCTATAAATAATTTGCAGGCTGTGCGTCTTAACTGTCCTGTTGCGTAATATCCCATTTTGGAACATTGAGGGCATTCTGACATCACGTGCATAAAACAACTCATGCTGGTGGACCGTTAGAGATATTTGGAACTCACATATGAAAAGGTTAACAGATATCCACATTATCAGTGCCCGGTTGGCAGTCGTTGCGCTCTGGAACAATGTGTGCTCTACAGACTGATTAGAGGCCTCAGTCAGGTCAAGAGAAAGTAGCTAGTTCTCCCTAAAGAATTCAGACCTGTTGTCATGAAGTCTCTTATGGGACATTTAGGTTATGAGAGGACACTTGATCTAGCCTGTGCTCGGTTCTACTTGCCCTTCATGTCCAGAGACATGAGTTTCAGTGCAAGTAATCAGCAAGGTATGTGCTGTGGAAGACACTAACCACTAGATCAGCAGCTTCAGTGAACATCACCACTGTGCCCCCACCCCCCCCCCCCCCCTAGTTTTGGCATTTCTAGACTTACTTTCTCTGGAGAATGACACAAGGAACATCAGTAACATCCTCGTAGGGACAGTTCACTTCACTTGCTACGCCCAAGCTTATGTCACCAAAGTCCAGAAAGCCAGCACTATGGCCAGGGTGCTTTGGGAGAAGTTATTTATCCATTATGGCAGGTCCACAGCTGGTCCTCAGCTGGCTGGAGTGAAGAAGTCACATACATCGCCATACCATCCTCAAGGGAACCCACAGCCAGAGAGATTCAATCGCACATTGCTCAATGATCTTGTAACTTTTTGATTCAAACAAAAATCCACATGGAGTCAACAGTTGGGTAACCTTATCCATGGCTAAAACTGCACCCAAACAACTCTACTGGATTCTCCCCTTACTACCTGATGTTCGGGTGGGAGGCTACACTGCCCATTGATCTGTGCTTCGGTGTCGCCCCAGATGGCAGCGCCGACCAAGACTACCTGAAGTACAACTCCTAGTTAAGGGAACAGCTAAAGGAAGCCTATCAACTAGCCTCAACAACAACTTTGAACGTGTCCTTGTACAGAACTTGGGAGTCCCAGGAAAGCAAAAATAGCCAACAGGCGGAAACCCGAACCTCATGTGATAGTGCAAAGGCTGCCTGGACTGCCCATGTATCAAGTATAGCCAGAGAGAGGAGGACCTATAAGGACGCTCCACCGAGACCACCTGCTTCCCATTGGCCAGCTGACTGGTGAAGATGACAGTTTCTGCACCGGCGTCTGATGAAGATGAGGAGACAGTTCTGGTGGCCCTAGCATGCAACAGTCTCCTTGTGTCAAGCCCTGATTCAGAGGAGTCACGAGCCCCATGCCCTAGCTCTGAAGAGTCCATGGCCCCAGTTCAGAAATCCTGCTAGCCCTTGGCCCTAGTTCAAAGGAGTTTTTAGTCACTGTTTAGTCACTGTTCCCTTAGAGAAGAGACAGACCAAGCCAGTGGTTTGACTCACTTATGACCAGCTAGGAATACTTCAATACACTTAGCTGTCAGTCATACACTGAGGAGTCCCAGTCTTTTTCAACGCATTTCACCTCATTATAGAGTGTTTCTGAGAGTTTTTTTGGGGTGTTGTTTTTATATGCCTGTTCTTTGCTGTTGCATGGTGTTAAGAGAGCTTATAGCTCAAGGTGTGTTGTAAACTGTGTTGTGTCTAATTCATTGTGATCCATCGTCCCCGTACAGAACTGTCCGGGTCTACATATGTCAAGAACAGTACCTTCAGAAAGTATTCATACCCATTGACTTATTCCACATTTGCTACAGCCTGAAATCAAATGGATTAAAAAAATTAAATAATCGAGCATCTATACACAATACGCCATAATGACAAAGTGAAAACGTGTTTTTAGAAATTCGAGCACATTTATTTGAAAATGAAAAATATCTGTTGTGACGTGACTCTCATTAACATCAAATGTATCAGAAATACAGTGTAGACATTGTTAATGTTGTAAATGACTATTGTATCTGGAAATGGCTTATTTTTAATGGAATATCTACATAGGCGTTCAAATGGCATGCTGTGTTAGCTAATCGAAGTTTAACCATGGTTTGTTTTCATTTGGCCTATTTAGCATAGCTCTGTTCTGCCTTTTTCTATCACTCAAATTTGTGATTTTGTCAATGCAATACCTTATTTTTATTGCAGTGTTTATTATGTTACTTTGTAATATTGTTTTTTTGCCATATCCTGATATTGTATTGTATTGTAATTACTAATTATTCCTCTTTATTCTGTACTTTCAGAAACCACACACACAAAACAGTATTTGCCGATATCATAACTGGAACTGGAGCTGGACATCTTTGGAGCTGAAGATTGAGGCCAGCTTTTGTATGCTAGCGTACACTCCTTAACAGTTTAACTGGATGAAAACACAGCAAGAAAACACATTGGCCAATATGTAAGAGTCATCTATTTTATTACAGTATTGGTGGTGGTTGGTTGAACAAACATAGGTTTTGTGCTCCAGTATTCTCTTAGGGAGTTCTTCTTTACTATTCCCATGAGGACCGTCACCGGAAAGGTATACATTTAATTAATTGTGGTTGTCACCCATTTAGCAAGTTTCCCCCTCACACCTGGCTCTCTCTTCTCCTGTAGCTCCAAGACATAGTGATTGGTCTCCTCTACTATGTCTCCCACCAGCTCCTCTGTCAGAAAGAAATTGAAGCACTCTGCCTCAGATGGAAATGGCAAGAGGCTTTGCACTTCAGACTGGGACTCATCAAAGCAAACAGTAGGGCCAGGAGGGGTGAAATGGCTGGCGGCCTTCCAGCTACCACATAACTCCTGTACTTCATCCACTGTCGGTCTGCCTCCATCACCACCAGCATCTTCAAAGGGATCTGGGACTTCATCAGGGAATTCTGGAGATCAAGGGGTCCTCAGATTCAGGGTTCTCAATGGCTACAAGGTTAGGGGGCAGCTCCTCACTGTCACTGGCACTGTCAGAATCTGATTCCTGACTTTCATACTAAGACTCATTGTCAGAATTTTAAATAATCTCTAGAATTTACGCATTCATGAGTTGTCTCCTTTTGAAAGACATTGCTAATGCTACAGTTTAGCTCACTAGCTACATACATAAACCACAACGCTGCATGGCTCAGAGTGGGAGTGAGAGGTTACATGATTGACTGCCGGCATGCGCTACTTGTATCAATAAATCACCACCAGAATTTTTTTTGTGTTGTAATTATTTATATATTTACTGTTTTATTCACGTTTTCAAGTACTGGTGACAAAACATGCATTCCGATTCTTGCATAGATTGTAATGGACACATATTATGTGTGTAAAATACTTTTTTGAAGTTGTACTGATTATGATGAGCTAAGCTAATTCCAGCTGTGTGTGGAGCCATGTTTGTTGACATACAATGCGTTCTGGGTTTCACGTAATCGTCTGTCGAAAAAAAGATGTTATAACAAAATGAGGTGAGTAAGGGTTCACTCATTTTTCGAGAACTTGAATGGTGAATGGTGGGGTGTGAACGATGGTAGACGACACACCCCCTTCAACATGCATACTATAAACAGACCAAACTCATCTTGTCTCCTCTAATCTTTGGTTTCTGTTAAAAATCAAACGTGGCGGTGCGCAGAAACTACCCATCGTCAAATTACTTTCGATTTCTAGAAAGTGTTTTACTCAATTATTTCGATCAATGGTGAGCTCACCCGTGATGTGATTAATTATAAATAGTAATTGCTATTAGCTAATTAAAATTGTAGTTTCTGTCAGCCGAGAGTTGTGTTATGTCAATCTTTCCTCAGTTAGCGCTAGGACAAATGTAGCATACATTTTTCTGGTTTATATGATTGTATATGATTGTGTTATGCTCTATGAAGGACTGAACATTGCATCCAAAAATAAACTGGTCACATTCTGGACATAACTTTGTAAGGACTGTCTTTGTGCAAAATGTTTCTGAAAAAACAGTGTGGCCAGCTCAAATGCTGATTTTTGCTTCATACCGAAACTGGACGTTCTAAAGAAGCACTCTAATCTCACCGGTTTGAACGAATGTACCATGATCACACCCATGTGTTGGTACGTGTGAATAGGTTAAACTCTGTAACTGTTTTTTGTAACTTGTGTCTTTAAAGTGACTGGGTGTGTTGATACACCATCCAAAGTGTAATTAATAACTTGCTCAAAGGGATATTCAATGTCTGCTATTTACATTTTTAACACATCTACCAATAGACCTTTTGCACAACGTTTCAACGCCCACTTCTGCTCAACTTCCTACCTGATACATAGCTTCCTGTCCCGATTGTGTCCTGTCAGCTTGATTGTAGCCATACTAGCCTCGAAGTCACTTGTTTTATCAATATCTTATTTTTTTAATATAATCATATTTCTATTGCGTTTCTTTATCATTCTTGTTGAAAATTCTGTTTAGCTGTTCAGTTAGTGATTTTTGTAATTCAAATATTGTGTTCTGTGTCTATTTTTGTCTCTTAGCTAGCTAGCTATTAACGTGCCACCTAGTAAGGTGGCTGGCAATTAGCCAACACCCTCCTCCCTTACCAACCATGGGACTGTTTTACTCAAGGCGCTTGCAAGAGCTGCCAAAGATAACAGTGACGGATGTACATCGTCTGGCCAAGACAAGTAGCAAAGCACCGACCTCCAAGTTGGAAAAAGGATTCAAACTTTGTCTCCAGTTACCTTTTCAACTGTGAAGGTATGTAGAGCCAAGTTGCCTATCAGACCAGACAAGGAAGTTTACTCAAAGCTGTAACGTAGTTTAAGACATGCCTTTTAAGGTAGCTAGCTAACATTATGATTGCTCATTCTTTTTATTCCAAACAGTTTTGAACAGGGACAAAGTGACAGGAGAGGTCAGCATAAGGGGTTGCCGCTACAGGTCCATAAGGAAAAATGAGAAACCACACAGTTTGAATGTAGGGTGAAAAGTCAGCTGTTTGCGACACACTATATGCCGGTTACACAGTCAGAGATGAAGCCCAGTCTTATACTAAGAAGTTCCTGTCAATGGAGATCTGCATTAAGAGGCATTGCTTAGTCTAGGACTAGGCTTAACCCATGTCTATGAAACCGTTCTTAGTGTAGTAATTGTTCAGTTGTCTTCCTTGCTGTCTATGTAAGCTCCGTTATGTTGGACGCATTAGATTACATTTAAATAAGGGCATATACTCTTAATAGAAAAAGTTGAAATCTGTATTGCTGTAATGAATTTAGTGGCTGTTGCATGTTGCGCACATTGACCCACGCAGGTTGTACTGAAGCCCTCTGAGCCAGTAACAATGATACAACATCACTTATCATGTGTTGCTGGCACTGCATTATGCAACCACACAGTTGCATTACTATTCCAGTCTGCACACTTTTCCCAGATGGGAACACCAGTCGTCCCACTTGTGCACAGCTGCACAGAGGCCGAGCAGCAGTGGCATAAGCCAAGGACTATGGTATGTTTTAATAGCTATACCACATTTATTTTTTATTCTTTCTTTTATTTCACCTTTATTTAACCAGGTAGGCTAGTTGAGAACAAGTTATCATTTACAACTGCGACCTGGCCAAGAATAAAGCAAAGCAGTTCGACACATACAACAACACAGAGTTACACATGGAATAAACAAACATACAGTCAATAATACAGTAGAAAAAAAAAAAAAAAAAAAAAATACAGTATGGGGATGAGGTAGTTGGATGGGCTATATTACAGATGGGCTATGTACAGGTGCAGTGATCTGTGAGCTACTCTGATAGATGGTGCTTAAAGCTAGTGAGGAAAATCTGAGTCTCCAGCTGCAGTGATTTTTGCAGTTCGTTCCAGTCATTGGCAGCAGAGAACTGAAAGGAAAGGCAGCCAAAGGAGGAATTGGCTTTGGGGTTGAGGTATACCTGCTGGAGCGCGTGCTCCGGGTGGGTGCTGCTATGGTGACCAGTGAGCTGAGATAAGGCGGGGCTTTACCTAGCAGAGACTTGTAGTTGACCTGGAGCCAGTGGGTTTGGTGACGAGTATGAAGCCAGGGCCAGCCAACGAGAGCATACAGGTCGCAATGGTGGGTAGTATATGGGGCTTTGGTGACAAAACGGATGACACTGTGATAGACTGCATCCATGGCATTGAAGCTCGTCTGGAGGTTAGTTAACACAGTGTCCAAAGAAGGGCCAGAAGTATACAGAATGGTGTCGTCTGCATAGAGGTGGATCATAGTTCCTTGGAAACTATGCAGTATTTAGTTTTTTTATGTGTTATTTCTTACAATGTTACCCCAGGAAATCTTTGGTTTTAGTACATACAGTCGGGAGGAACTATTGGATATTAGAGCAACATCAACTCACCAACATTACGACCAGGAATACGACTTTCCCGAAGCGGATCCTCTGTTTGGCCTACCACCCAGGACATTGGATCGGATCCCAGCCGGCGACCCAACACAACGGCACCGTAGAAGGGGCAGACGGAGCGGTCTTCTGGTCAGGCTCCGTAGACGGGCACATCGCGCACCGCTCCCGAGCATACTACTCACCAATGTCCAGTCTCTTGACAACAAAGTAGACAAAATCTGAGCAAGGGTAGCCTTCCAGAGAGACATCAGAGACTGTAACGTTCTTTGTTTCACGGAAAGATGGCTCACTCAAGACAGGCTATCGGAGTCGGTACAGCCAGCTGGTTTCTTCACGCATCGCGCCGACAGAAACAAGCATCTCTCTGGTAAGAAGAAGGGCGGGGGTGTATGCCTTGTGATTAACGAGACGTGGTGTGATCATAACAACATACAGGAACTCAAGTCCTTTTGTTCACCTGACTTAGAATTCCTCACAATCAAATGCCGACCGCATTATCTACCAAGAGAATTCTCTTCGATCATAATCACAGTCATGTATATTCCCGCCCAAGCAGACACATCGACAGCCCTGAAAGAACTTCATTCGACTCAATGTAAACTGGAAACCACATATCCTGAGGCTGCATTTCTTGTAGCTGGGGATTTTAACAAGGCTAATCTGAAAACAAGGCTCCCTAAATTCTATCAGCATATCGATTGCACAACCCGTGCTGGCAAAACCCTGGATCATTGTTATTCTAACTTCTGCGATGCATATAAGGCCCTCCTTTCGGAAAAGCTGACCACGACTCCATTTTGTTGCTCCCAGCCTATAGACAGAGACTAAAACAGGAATCACCCGCGCTCAGGTCTGTTCAACGCTGGTCTGACCAATCGAATTCCACGCTTCAAGATTGCTTCGATCACGTGGACTGGGATATGTTCCGCAAAACGTCGAACATCAACATTGATGAATACGCTGATTCGATGAGCAACTTTATTAGCAAGTGCTTCGGGGATGTTGTACCCACAGCGTCTATTAAAACATTCCCCAACCAGAAACCGTGGATTGATGGCAGCATTCGCACAAAACTGAATGCGCGAACCACTGCTTTTAATCAGGGCAAGATGAACGGAAACATGAACGAATACAAACAGTGTACAAAAACTCCCTCCGCAAGGCAATTAAATAAGCTAAGCGTCAGTATAGAGACAAAGTGGAGTCGCAATTCAATGGCTCAGACATGAGAGGTATGTGGCAGGGTCTACAGTCAATCACGGACTACGAAAGAAAATCCAGCCCCGTCGCGGACCACGATGTCTTGCTCCCAGACAGACTAAACAACTTCTTTGCTCGCTTTGAGAACAATACAGTGCCACTGACACGGCCCGCTACCAAAACCTGCGGGCTCTCCTTCACTGCAGCCAACGTGAGTAAAACATTTAAACGTTTTAACCCTCGCAAGGCTGCAGGCCCAGACGGCATCCCCGGCCGCGTCCTCAGAGCATGCGCAGACCAGCTGGCTGGTGTGTTTATGGATATATTCAATCAATGCCTATCCCAGTCTGCTGTTCCCACATGCTTCAAGAGGGCCACCATTGTTCCTGTTCCCAAGAAAGCTAAGGTAACTGAGCTAAATGACTACCGACCTGTAGCACTCACTTCTGTCATCATGAAGTGCTTTGAGAGACTAGTCAAGGACCATATCACCTCCACCCTACCTGACACCCTAGACCCACTCCAATTTGCTTACCGCCCCAATAGGTCCACTGACGACGTAATCGCAATCACACTGCACACTGCCCTAACCCATCTGCACAAGAGGAATACCTATGTAAGAATGCTGTTAATCGAAAACAGCTCAGCATTTAACACCATAGTACCCTCCAAACTCGTCATTAAGCATTTAACACCATAGTAACCTCCAAACTCGTCATTAACCCCGCCCTGTGCAACTGGGTCCTGGACTTCCTGACGGGCCGCCCCCAGATGGTGAGAGTAGGAAACAACATCTCCACCCCGCTGATCCTCAACACTGGGTCCCCACACGGGTGCGTTCTCAGCCCTCTCCTGTACTCCCTGTTCACACACGACTGTGTGGCTATGCACGCCTCCAACTCAATCATCAAGTTTGCAGACGACATTTCAGTGGTAGGCTTGATTACCAACAACGACGAGACAGCCTACAGGGAGGAGGTTGAGGGCCCTCGGAGTGTGGTATCAGGAAAATAACCTCACACTCAATGTCAACAAAACAAAGGAGATGATCGTGGACTTCAGGAAATAGCAGAGGGAGCACCCCCCTATCTACATTGACGGGACAGTAGTGGAGAGGGTGGAAAGTTTTAAGTTCCTCGGCGTACACATCACAGACAAACTGAAATGGTACACCCACACAGACAGCATGGTGAAGAAGGTGCAGCAGCGCCTCTTCAACCTCAGCAGGCTAAAGAAATTACGCTTGTCACCAAAAGCACTCACAAACTTTTACAGATGCACAATCGAGAGCATCCTGTCGGGCTGTATCACCGCCTGGTACGGCAGCTGCTCCGCCCATAACCGTAAGGCTCTCCAGAGGGTAGTGAGGTCTGCACAACGCATTACCGGGTGCAAACTACCTGCCCTCCAGGACACCTACGCCACCCGATGTCACAGGAAGGCCAAAAAGATCATCAAGGACAACAACCACCCGAGCCACTGCCTGTTAACCCCGCTATCATCCAGAAGGCGAGGTCAGTACAGGTGCATCAAAGCTGGGACCGAGAGACTGAAAAACAGCTTCTATCTCAAGGCCATCAGACTGTTAAACAGCCATCACTAACATTGAGTGGCTGCTGCCAACATACTGACTCAACTCTAGCCACTTTAATAATGGAAAAATGTATGTAATAAATGTATCACTAGCCACTTTAAACAATGCCACTTTATATAATGTTTACATAGCCTACATTACTCATCTCATATGTATATACTGTACGCTATACCATCTACTGCATCTTGCCATCTTGATGTAATTAAATGTATCACCAGCCACTTTAAACACTGCCACTTTATTTAATGTTTTCATACCCCACATTACTCATCTCATATGTATATACTGTACTCTATACCATCTATTGTATCTTGCCTATGCCGTTCGGGCCTTCACTCATTCATATATTGTTATGTACATATTCGTATTAATTCCTTTACACTTGTGGGTATAAGGTAGTTGTTGTGAAATTGTTAGGTTAGATTACTTGTTAGATATTGCTGCATGGTCGGAACTAGAAGCAGAAGCATTTCGCTACACTCGCATTAATATCTGCTAACTATGTGTATGTGACAAATAAAATTTGATTTGATTTGAGAATACCCAGCAGCAAGAGCCACATCATTGATGTATACAGAGAAGAGAGTCGGCCTGAGAATTGAACCCTGTAGCACCCCCATAGAGACTGCCAGAGGTCCGGACAACAGGCCCTCCGATTTGACACACTGAACTCTATCAGAGAAGTAGTTGGTGAACCAGGTTAGGCAGTCATTCGAGAAACCAAGGCTGTTTAATCTGCCGATAAGAATGTGGTGATTGACAGTCGAAAGCCTTGGCCAGGTCGATGAATACGGCTGCACAGTATTGTCTATTATCGATGGCGGTTATGATATTGTTTAGTGGAGAAGGTACGGTGGGATTTGAAATGGTCGGCAATCTGTTAACTTGGCTTTCGAGTGTCCCAGAACTTTTTTGAGTTTGTGCTACAGGATGCAAATTTCTGTTTGAAAAAGCTTGCCTTTGTTTTCCTAACTGCCTGTGTATATCGGTTCCTAACTTCCCTGAAAAATTGCATATCACGGGGGCTATTCGATGCTAATGCAGTACGCCCCGGGATGTTTTTGTGCTAGTCAAGCGCAGTCAGGTCAGGAGTGAACCAAGGGCTATATCTGTTCCTTTTTCTACATTTTTTGAATGGAGCATGCTTATTTAAGAAGGTGAGGAAGGCACTTTTAAAGAATAACCAGGCATCCTCTACTGACGGGATGAGGTCAATATCCTTCCAGGATACCCGGGCCAGGTCGATTAGAAAGGCCTGCTCGCTGAAGAGTTTTAGGGAACGTTTGACAGTGATGAGGGGTGGTGGTTTGACCGCAGACCAATTACGGATGCAGGTAATGAGGCAGTGATCGCTGAGATCTTGGTTGAAAACAGCAGAGGTGTATTTGGAGGGCAGGTTGGTTAGGATGATATCTATGAGGGTTTACGGATTTGGGGATGTACCTGGTAGGTACATTGATAATTTGCGTGAGATTGAGGGCATCAAGCTTAGATTGTAGGATGGCCGGGGTGGTAAGCATGTCCCAGTTTAGGTCACCTAGCAGCACAAGCTCTGAAGATAGATGGGGGGCAATCAATTCACATATGGTGGCCAGGGCACAGCTGGGGACAGAGGGTGGTCTATAGCAAGCGGCAACAGTGAGAGACTTGTTTCTGAAAAGGTGGATTTTGAAGCTCGAATTGTTTGGGTACAGACCTGGATAGTAAGACAGAACTCTGTAGGCTATCTCTGCAGTAGATTGCAACTCCGCCCCCTTAGGCAGTTCTATCTTGGCGGAAAATGGTTAAGGGATGGACATTTCTGGGTTTTTGGTGGTCTTCCTAAGCCAGGATTCAGACACGGCTAAGATATCCGGGTTGGAAGAGTGTGCTAAAGCAGTGAATAAAACAAACTTAAGGAGGAGGCTTCTAATGTTAACATTCATGAAACCAAGGCTTTTACGGTTACAAATGAGAGCACCTGGGGAATAGGAGTGGAGCTAGGCACTGCAGGTCCTAGATTAACCTCTACATCACCAGAGGAACAGAGGAGGAGTAGGATAAGGGTACGGCTAAAGGCTATAAGAACTGGTCGTCTAGTACGTTCGGAACAGAGAGTAAAAGGTGCAGGTTTCTGGACGCGATAGAATAGATTCAAGGCATAATGTACAGACAAAGGTATAGTAGGATGTGAGCACATCGGAGGTAAACCTAGGCATTGAGTGATGATTAGAGAGATATTGTCTCTAGAAACATTTAAACCAGGTGATGTCATCGCATATGTAGGAGGTGGACTTAAATGGTTGGTTAAGGCATATTGAGCAGGGCTAGAGGCTCGACAGTGAAATAAAACAATAATCACTAACCAGAACAGTAATGGACAAGGCATATTGACATTAGGGAGATGCATGCGTAGCCGAGTGATCATAAGGGTCCAGGGAATGGTTGGGCTGGCTGGAGACACGGAGATTCAGACAGCTAGCAGGCCGGGGCTAGCAAGCTAGCAGAATGGCCTTAGAGGGACGTCGCGATGGAAGAAAGTCTGTTTTGCCTGCTCGTGCGGTTCCGTCGATAGACCAGTTGTGATGGATTAGTAGGGTTCCGTGTAGCAGAGGGGTCCAGTCCAATTGGCAAATGGATCTATTCAGCTAACAGTCCAATATGCTCTAGACAGCTAGCGGGCCGTGACTAGCAGGCTAGCAGATGGGCATTCAGGGGATGTCGTGACGAAGGGGCCTGTTGGGAAAAAAAACCTTGGGCAGATTACGTCGGTAGTCCAGTCGTGATGGATAAGCAGGGTGGTAAAAGGGGCCCAGGCCGATTGGCAAAATAGGAATAGTGGCACGAGAAATTGGCTAATGGACCTATTAACTAACAGTCCGATATACTCTAGACAGCTAGCGGGCTGTGGCTAGCAGGCTAGCAGATGGGCATTCAGGGGACGTCACGACATAGGAGCCAGTTGAGTAACCCCCTCGAGCAGATTATGTCAGTAGTCCAGTCGTGAAGAATCGAATACCCCGTACCAGCAGTAAAAGGGGTCCAGGAGTGGCTGATGGACCTCTTCAGCTAGCCAGGAGATGGGCCTACCATGAGCTAGCTCCAGGCTAATTGATGCTTGCTTCGGGACAGAGACATCAGCCAGGAGTAGTCACTTGGATTGCAGCTAGCCAGCTGCGATGATCCAGGTGAGAAGGTTCAGAGCTTGCGGTAGGAATCCTGGGATATGGAGAGAAAATAGGTCCGGTATGCTCTGGTTTGAATCGCGTTGTACAAACTAGCGAGAGCTCTCCGAGCTAAAGGTAGCTGTTGACCGCTAGCAGTGGTTAGCTGACTACTAGCTAGTAGCTAGTTAGCTGGCTAGCTTCTGTTGGGCGATTCCGATTCAGAAGTAAATATAATATACTTTAGAAAAAGCAGATACTGTCTTTTTACAGCGTCTGGGCCCATAGGCAAAATGACCATCACCAAGCTCATAGGCAAAATGACCATCACCAAGCCCACCCAAAAGCGCATGGCAGAAGGAGGGATTAGGTGAAGGTGAATATTCCCTAATAGCCAGTATAGTAGGTAGTAGCTGGTCATATCCTATTGCACTTTGACTATATAAAATGATTTAATTGCAAGTGGTTTCAAGTACATTGTTTAGATTGGCTAACCACAGTGGCTGCATTGCAGAAGTACACTCTATAGTGCCCTTCTTGGAACACTCCCTGACCTCTCAGTTCTCCAGATAGAAGAGGCATACAAGAACTTTGACCCTCTATCTGCTGAAAAGCTTTTAGTTGACTCCCACTTTGGAAAGGTACAGGTGGGGAGCCTCCTGTCTTACCAGCTGCCTCCAATCACAAGTACTGCTCCCTTCTTCAGATGTCGAAGTCCACTAGAAGGTTCAATGAAATCTTTGTAATTTCCTAACTTTCAATAAAGATGCCGCACCAACTAATACCGCGACCGTCGTTAGCACTAACGTTAGCTAGGTACTGGTAGCTAGCGTTTTCTAGCTGAAGAGACAAAGACACAGAACGCAATCGAATTACAAAAATCCCTAAGTGAACGAATAAACTGAATTTTCAACAAGAATGATCAAAAAACACCATAGAAATATGATTATATTAATATACTGTGGTAATGATAAAACAAGTGACTTTGAGGCTAGTATGGCTACAATCAGGATGACAGGACGCGATTGGGACAGGAAGCTATGTATCGGGTAGGAAGTTGAGCGGAAGTGGGCGTTGCTACGTTGTGCAAAAGGTCTATAAGTGCCATACTTTGCGAGGCATTGGAAAACCTCTCTGGACTTTGTGGTTGAATCTATGTTTGAAATTTACAGATGGACAGAGAGACCTTAAAGATCAATGCATGTGTGGGGTACATAGATGAGGTAGTCATTAAAACAATTTAAACACCTATTGCACACAGATTGAGTCCATGTAACTTATTTTGTGACTTGTTCAGCACATTTTTACTCCTGAATTTATTTAGGCTTGCCATAACAAAGGGGTTGAAAACTTATTGACTCAAGACATTTCAGCTTTTCATTTTTAAAGCTACATTTTTGTGAGACCTGACCACATTCACAAAGAAATACGAGTTATAGATATGTTGTCAATGAAAGCACGTCTAAGAAGTGGTATTTCTGTTCTATGTACACTTTCTATGCTTCCCGTTCTTAAGTTTAGTTTTTGCGTCTTTTACTTTTGGTTTTGTACACCAAATGGTACACTAATTCTCTATTAGAATTAATATTAACTATTATATAGTTGTGTGTGTATAGAGTGCATTCAGAAGGTATTCAGACCACTTGACCTTTTCCACATTTTGTTACGTTACAGCCTTATAAAATGGATTAAATAAAAATTAAATCATCTGCAATCTACACATAATACCCCATAATGACAAAGCGAAAACAAGTTTTTATAAATGTTTACACATTTATAAAAAATTCAACATTGAAATACCTTATTTACATAAGTATTCAGACCCTTTGCTATGAGACTCGAAATTGAGCTCAGGTGCATCCTCAGGTGGAGTCCACCTGTGGTAAATTCAATTGATTGGAAATTATTTTGAAAGGCACACACCTGTCTATATGATGTCCCACAGTTGACAGTGCATGTCAGAGCAAAAACCAAGCCATGAGGTCGAAACAGAAGGGCCTTGGTCAGGGAGGTGACCAAGAACCCGATGGACTCCAGAGTTCCTCTGTGGAAATGGGAGAAACTTCCAGAAGGACAACCATCTCTGCAGCACTCCTCAGTAAAAGGCACATGACACGCTCGGAGTTTGTCAAAAGGCACCTAAAGACTCTCAGACCATGAGAAACAAGATTTTCTGGTCTGATTAAACCAAGATTTTACTCTTTGGCGTCACGTCTGGAGCATCAGGTCTGGAGGAAACCTGGCACCATCCATACTGTGGAGCATGGTGGTGGCAGCATCATGTTGTGGGGATGTTTTTCAGCAGCAGGGACTGGGAGACTAGTCAGGATTGAGGGAAATATGAATGGAACAATGTACAGAGAGATCCTGACACCCAACCTGGCAGAGAAGAATGGGAGGAACTGCCCCAAATATTTGTGTGCCCAGCTTCTAGCGTCATCCCCAAGAACACTCAAGGCTGTCTCCCACCACCGAGGGCCTTGGTTGCCGTGGCAATGAGCCATGTCTCACCATTCCACATGGCATGGCAAAAGAGCACAATGTTTGTGTGTGTGTGTGTGTGTGTGTGTGTGTGTAGTACAGTGATTGACACATGGACGCATCTTAAGTATCCTGCCTCTGAAATATGCACTATGCAGAAATCGCTCTGCCATTTCCTGGTTGCTAAAAATCTAATAGTTAATAATAATTATAATAGAGATTCATTGCACCATCTAAACTGCTGTGAAAATAATTTTCCATAACCAAAAGTATTGTATTTTCAGCTGTTTGAAGCTGGTGTACAATACCAAAAGTAAAAGACTAAACTAAACTTAAGAATGGGAAGCACAGAAATAGTGCACATAGAACAGATCTACAGCTTCTTAGACTTGCTTCAAAGAGAATGACATATCTGTAACACACATTTCTATGTGAATTTGGTCCGGTTGCCCATAAAGTGACACATTGCAGCTTTAATGTCTGATTGCTTTCCAACTTGCTGCATTACAAGAGGAAAAAAAGAGAGATGGCTTGATGGAAGGAGTCAGGTCTGGGTCTGCTGAGTGTAAATGAGCAGAACAGATGTGGCCCAGAGGGCCAAGAGAGAAATGGAGAAAGAGAGAGGGAGGGTGAGAGGGAGAGAAACAGAAACGGCGGAAGAGAGCAGAGGGTGAAAAAAGAGAGAAACAGAGAGGAGCCCAGTCGGATTCCCCATTCACACACTAACAGCTTTGTTCACCTCCAGCCAGGACCAACTCCCCTTTCCTATCTCCTCCCCTCCTCTCCCTCCCACCCTCCTCTTCTCATCCCTCCTCCACCCCCCCCCCCCCCCCTCCTCCCAGTCTCTTTGATCTAAGGACAGTGCACAGGAAACAAGGCTAGAATCAATTCCTCCATGCATTACGCCAGGAATGTGTGACCCCCCTCCCCCCACGCTCACCTCCTCCTTCCTCTTCTCGTCTACTTCTTTCTTTTTTCTCTCAGTTTCTCCTCTCCCAGCGCCCTGTGCACCCGGTGCCCCCTTCACCCCTTGGCTTGGCAGGAAGCTGTGTCCATGTGTCTGTGTATGGGGTTTACCTTTGTACAGTGAGCTGGAGCACAGGGACACATCTTGTCTGTACCTTTGTTTGTGTAGTACTGATCTGAAATCCGTGTGTTGGAACAACATGGTAGATTTAGTTGATCTGTGTCTGTCTCCATGATCCTGGATAGTCTTTCACAAAGTGAGTGAGTAAGGAGTCCATGTGTTTCTGTGAGTAACAGTTGTGCTATAGAGTGTGATTCTCTACTTATGCGCTGATGGGAAATACATTTAATAATAAATGAATATAGTACATACAGTTGAAGTCGGGAGTTTACATACACCTTAGCCAATTACATTTAAACGTAGTTTTTCACAAATCCTTACATTTAATCCCAGTAAAAATACCGCGTCTTAGGATCACCACTTTATTTTAAGAATGTGAAATGTCAGAATAATAGCAGAGACAATGATTTATTTAGCTTTTATTTCTTTCATCACATTCCCAGTGGGTCAGAAGTTTACATACACTCAATTAGTATTTGGTAGCATTGCCTTTAAATTGTTTAACTTGGGTCAAACGTTTCGAGTAACCTTCCACAAGCTTCCAACAATAAATTGGGTGAATTTTGGCCCATTCTTCCTGACAGAGCAGGTGTAACTGAGTCAGGTTTGTAGCCCTCCTTGCTCGCACACGCTTTTTCAGTTCTGCCCACAAATGCTCTATAGGATTGAGGTCATGGCTTTGTGATGGCCACTCCAATTCCTTGATTTGTTGTCCTTAAGCCATTGCCACTATGCTTGGGGTCATTGTCCATTTGGAAGACCCATTTGCGACCAAGCTTTAACTTCCTGACTGATGTCTTTAGATGTTGCTTCAATATATGCACATAATTTTCCATCCTCATGATGCCATCTTTTTTGTGAAGTGCACCAGTCCCTCCTGCAGCAAAGCACCCCCACAACATGATGCTGCCACCCCTGTACTTCACAGTTGGGATGGTGTTCTTCGGCTTGCAAGCCTCCCCCTTTTTCCTCCAAACATAATGATGGTCATTATCGCCAAACAGTTCTATTTTTGTTTCATCAGACCAGAGGACATTTCTCCAAAAAGTACGATCTTTGTCCCCATGTCCAGTTGCAAACCGTAGTCTGGCTTTTTTAATGGCTGTTTTGGAGCAGTGGCTTCTTCCTTGCTGAGCGGCCTTTCAGGTTATGTCGATATAGGACTCATTTTACTGTGGATATAGATACTTTATTACCTGTTTCCTCCAGCATCTTGCCAAGTTCTTTTGCTGTTGTTCTGGGATTGATTTGCACTTTTCATCCAAAGTACGTTCATCTCTAGGAGACAGCACGCGTCTCCTTCCTGAGCGGTATGACGGCTATGTGGTCCCATGGTGTTTATACTTGCGTACTATTGTTTGTACAGATGAACGTGTTACCTTCAGGCATTTGGAAATTGCTCCCAAGAATGAACCAGACTTGTGGAGGTCTTTTTTTTCTTCTTAGGTCTTGGCTGATTTCTTTTGATTTTCCCATGATGTCAAGCAAAGTGGCACTGAGTTTGAAGGTAAGCCTTGAAATACATCCACAGGTACACCTCCAATTGACTCAAATTATTTCAATTAGCCCATCAAAAGCTTCTAAAGCCATGACATAATTTTCTGGAATCTTTTGCTGTTTAAAGGCACAGTCAACTTAGTGTAGCTGGTGTAACTGAGTCAGGTTTGTAGACCTCCTTGCTCGCATACGCTGTTTGAGTTCTGCCCACACATTTTCTATAGGATTGAGGTCAGGGCTTTGTGATGGCCACTCCAATACCTTGACTTTGTTGTCCTTAATCCATTTTGCCACAACTTTGGAAGTATGCTTCCATAGTTGTGGCAAAATATATGCTCCAAATAGGTCAGTGTCCATTTGGAGGAGTCATTTACGACCAAGCTTTAACTTCCTGACTGATGTCTTGAGATGTTGCTTCAATATATCCACATAATTTTCCTCCTCATGATGCCATCTATTTTGTGAAGTGCACTAGTCCGTCCTGCAGCAAAGCACCCCCACAACATGATGCTGCCACCGCCGTGTTTCACGTTTGGGATGGTGTTCTTCGGCTTGCAAGCCTCCCCCTTTTTCCTCCAAACATAACAACAGTCATTATGGCCAAACAGTTCTATTTTTGTTTCATCAGACCAGAGGACATTTCTCCAAAAAAGTACGATCTTTATCCCCATGTGCAGTTGCAAACCGTAGTCTGGCTTTTTTATGGTGGTTTTGGAGCATTGGCTTCTTCCTTGCTGAGCGGCCTTTCAAGTTATGAAAATGTAGGACTCGTTTTACTGTGGATATAGATACTTTTGCACCTGCTTCCTCCAGCATCTTCACAAGGTCCTTTGCTGTTGTTCTGGGACTGATTCGCACTTTTCGCACCAAAGTATGTTCATCTCTAGGAGACATAACGTGTCTCCTTCCTGAGCGGTATGACGGCTACGTGGTCCCATGGTGTTTATACTTGTGTATTATTGTTTGTACAGATGAACGTGGTATCTTCAGGCGTTTGGAAATTGCTCCCAAGGATGAACCAGGCTTGTGGGAGTTCTGCAATTCTTTTTCTGAAGTCTTGGCTGATTTATTTTGATATTCCCATGATGTCAAGCAAGAGGCACTGAGTTTGAAGTTAGGCCTTGAAATACATCCACAGGTACACCTCCAATTGACTCAAATAATGTCAATTAGCCTATCAGAAGCTTCTAAAGCCATGACATAATTTTCTGGAGTTTTCCAAGCTGTTTAAAGACATCTTAGCGTATGTAAACGTCTGACCCACTGGAATTGTGAAACAGTGAATTATAAGTTAAATAATCTGTCTGTGAACAATTGTTGGAAAAAGTACTTGTGTCATGTACAAAGTAGATGTCCTAACCGACTTGCCAAAACTACAGTTTGTTCACAAGAAATTTGTGGAGTGGTTGAAAAACGAGTTTTAATGACTCCAACCTAAGTGTATGCAAACTTCCGACTTCAACTGTAAAAGCGGTGAAACTAAGAAATATATTTTTGTCCTATCATGTTGGAACGGTGCCCAACCCCACCTACCCTAGACACCCACCTGAGCATCCTACCCACTAATGAGACATCCTTACCCATTTGATAGGCCTACTGCAAGTAGCCTACATAGCCAGACAGAAAGATCAATGCTGTCAGAAACCCACTAAAGCAGCACCTTTCCCTCTTGAGTCAGACTGGCAGAATTGGTCCAACTAAGCCAAAGCCACCACATGGGTGAACATAATATACAAGAAAATTCTCAAACCTGCTAAGAGAACCTTGATGATCACAGTACCTAGACGGTGGGAATTCTGGTTGAGTACTCCCACCTAGGTAGTGGCAGTCCTGGCAACACTGGTTGCAGTAACCCATGAGGGGAGGGTAGCACCCGGAAAATCAGAGAAGCTGGCAGAATACCATGGCAAAATCATAATGGTCTCACTGCAGAGAGGTGGCGTGGAATTAGGGTCTCCACGGGGGACCAGCATGTGTGTTGTAGGGATGGGTGGTATCTGAGCTCCATCAGCCAGTACTAGACATTGGGTAATCAAATCTTCTCATTCCTGCTCAATTTGGCGCTCCTGTTGAGCAGCTGCAATCGTATATGCATTCACACAGCTATTCTACTCTTGAGCTGGAATGGAACAACTGATGAACAACTGAGCTTGTGGTCGGATGCTTGAGGATGTGTGTGTGTTTGTGTATGTGTGTGTGCATGGGTGGAATGAGAGCGGTGTAGATGTGTTTGTGGATGGGGCGTGTGGCGTGTGGCTTTATGCATCCCACAGTTGTTGCTACTGTATGAGGTAATGATGTAATATAAAATAAATAATATCTGCTTATCTAAATGTCTATTTTCTACTGCCGGTACTTGTTAAAGTTAACAATCCTTCATAGAAGGTGCCTACATTATTACTCATATTATTTGTTAATTGTATGTGGAAAAAAAGGAAATAATTATATTATATACAAAAAATCCTCAACAATCTACACACAATACTCCATAATGAGAAAGCAAAACAGGTTTGTAGAAAATGTTTATAAAACACAAAAGACAGAAATACCTTATTATAACTATTCAGACCCTTTTCTATGAGACTTGAAATTGAACTCAGGTGCATCCTGTTTCCATTGATCATCCTTGAGATGTTTCTATAACTTGATTGGAGTCTACCTGTGCTAAAGTAAATTAATTGGACATGATTTGGAAAGGCACACAGATCAGACCAAAAACCAAGCCATGAGGTTGACGGAATTGTCTGTAGAGCTCCGAGACAGGATTGTGTCGAGGTACAGATCTGGGGAAGGGTACCAAAACATTTCTGTAGCATTGAAGGTCCCCAACAACACATTGGCCTCCATCATTCTTAAATGGAAGAAGTTTGGAACCACCAAGACTCTTCCTAGAGCTGGCCGCCCGGTCAAACTGAGCAATCGAGGGAGAAGGGCCTTGGTCAGGGAGGTGACCAAGAACCCGATGGTCACTCTGACAGAGCTCTAGAGTTCCTCTGTGGAGATGGCAGAACCTTCCAGAAAGACTACCATCTTTGCAGCACTCCAACAATCATTCCTTTATGGTAGAGTGGCCAGACGGAAGCCACTCCTCAGCATTACGCACATGACACGCTTGGACGCTTGGTGCCAAATGGCACCTAAAGACTCTTAGACTATGAGAAACAAGATTATCTGGTCTGATGAAACCAAGATGGAACACTTTGCCCTGAATGCCAAGCGTCACGTCTGGAGGAAACCTGGCACCATCCCCTATGGGGATGTTTAGGTATGGATACATATATTGCCATATGTATACGGCAAGGAAAGTGGTAAGTATCTAAAAAAATAACCCAATTGGTGATTTGAATATAGCTAGATATAATAGGAAAAGGAAAAGAAGAGCAGTTTTTACATGGTTAAAGGAGAGTTAATACCATATTTATTGTTTACAGGAAACTCATTCAATTTATTCTGATGAAATGGCTGGTAAAATCTATTTCTGTCATGGGCTAAGGAATTCAAAAGGTGTTATTTATTTTTTATTTAATTTTTTTTTTAACTAGGCAAGTCGGTTAAGAACAAATTCTTATTTACAATGACGGCCTACTCCGGCCAAACTCGGACGACGCTGGGCCAATTGTGCGCCGCCGTATGGGACTCCCAATCACGGCCGGATGTGATGCATCCGGTTATGACCCTTTTCAAAAACAATCTAGATCTTGAGTTAGGGTTTGGCGTCTGGAAGGACACATAGTCCCATCGTCCTGGCCAAACATGGTTGATTCACGATTGTATCGTCTGTATCGCGTTGAGCACAGAGGGGTCAATTGGCAGGAAGATCGCAATATAAATTACACATTAGTTAAAACCTGTTATGGCTGCAGCCCGACGCCGGTACACCTATGACAACATCCAGCTCAAGTGCAGGGCGCGAAATTCAAAATCTATTTTTTTTAAATATTTAACTTTCACACATTAACAAGTCCAATACAGCATTTGAAAGATAAACATCTTGTCAATCCAGCCAACATGTACGATTTTTTAAATGTTTTACAGAGAAAACACCACATATATTTATGTTAGCTCACCACCAAATAAAAAAGAGGACAGACATTTTTCACAGCACAAGTAGGATGCAAGTAGCATGCACAAGCCAACCTAACTAACCTAGAACCAACCTAAATAACCTAGAAAAAACTACCTCAGATGACAGTCCTATAACATGTTACACAATAAATCTATGTTTTGTTCAAAAAATTTGCATATTTTAGCTATAAATCAGTTTTACATTACTGCTACCATCATAGCTACAGTCAGAAATCGCACGGGAGTAGCCAGAGAAAATACAGACACCAACGTCAACTACTAATTACACATCATAAAACATTTCAGAAAAATATATGGTGGATAGCTAATGAAAGACAAAGATCTTGTGAATAGAGCCAATATTTCCGATTTTTGAAGTGTTTTACAGCGAAAACACAATATATCGTTATATTAGCTTAC